>NC_058084.1:77118361-77387818 GCF_014858855.1 Bufo gargarizans
CCCCCAAAAGTTGAAATCCCAAAGTGGGACAAAAAATAAAGTAAAAAAAAAGTAGAAAAAATAAAGTTTTCCCCCCAAAAAATTTAAAGTTTCAAGTAAAAATAAACAAAAACGTCATTTTCCCCAAATAAAGTAAAAAAAAAAGTGGGAAAAAATAGGGAAAAAAAAGTATACATGTTAGGTATCGCCTTGTCCGTATCGACCGGCTCTTTAAAAATATCACATGACCTAACCCCTCAGATAAACACTGTAAAAAATAAAAAATAAAAACTGTGCTAAATAAATTAGCAATAACAATAAAAAAAAATTGTCACATTACATCACAAAAAGTGTAATAGCAAGCGATCAAAAAGTCATATGCACCCCAAAATAGTGCCAATCAAACAGTCATCTCCTCCCGCAAAAAATGAGACCCTACCTAAGATATGCGCCCAAAAAGTGAAAAAACTATGGCTCTCAGAATATGGAGACACTAAAACATGATTTTCTTTTTTGTTTCAAAAATGATATTATTGTGTAAAACTTACATAAATAAAATAAAAAATATACATATTAGGTATCACCGCGTCCATATCGACTGGCTCTATAAAAATATCACATTACCTAATCCTTTAGATGAACACCGTAAAAAATAAAAACTGTGCTAAATAAACAATTTTTTGTCACCTTACATCACAAAAAGTGTAATAGCAAGCGATCAAAAAGTCATATGCACCCCAAAATAGTGCCAATAAAACCGTCATCTCATCCCGCAAAAATCATACCCTACCCAAAGTAATCGCCCAAAAACTGAAAAAAATTATGGCTCTCAGACTATGAAAACACTAAAACATACATAAATAAAAAAAAGTATACATATTAGGTATCGCAGTGTCCATAATAACTTGCTCTATAAAAATATCACATGATCTAACCCCTCAGATGAACACCGTAAAAAAATAAAAATAAAAACGTTGTAAAAAAAGCTATTTTTTGTCACCTTACATCACAAAAAGTGTAATAGCAAGCGTTCAAAAAGTCACACGCACCCCAAAATAGTGCGAATAAAACCGTCATCTCATCCCGCAAAAATCATACCCTACCCAAGGTAATCGCCCAAAAACTGGTGTAAAAAAATAACAGTCCAGCAAAATCTGCCTTCCAAAAACCGTATAGCATTTCTTTACTTCTGAATCAGGGCCATAAATATTGAGTTTTGTTTGGATGTTAACCCTTGCTTTGTTACTGGGAAAAATGGATTAAAATTGAAAATTTGCCAAAAAAGTGAAATTCTGAAATTTCATCTTCATTTGCCAATAACTCTTGTGGAACACCTAAAGGGTTAACGACGTTTGTAAAATCAGTTTTGAATACCTTGAGGGGTGTAGTTTCTTAGATGGCGTCACTTTTATGGAGTTTCTACTCTAGGGGTGCATTAGGGGGCTTCAAATGGGACATGGTGTCAAAAAAACCAGTCCAGCAAAACCTGCCTTCTAAAAACCGTATGGCATTCCTTTCCTTCTGCGCCCTGCCATGTGCCCATACAGCAGTTTACGACCACATATGGGGTGTTTCTGTAAACTATAGAATCAGGGCCATAAATATTGAGTTTTGTTTGGCTGTTTACCCTTGCTTTGTAACTGGAAACAAAATTATTAAAATGGAAAATCTGCCAAAAAAGTGAAATTTTGAAATTGTATCTCTATTTTCCATTAATTATTGTGCAACACCTAAAGGGTTAATGACGTTTGTAAAATCAGTTTTGAATACCTTGAGGGGTGTAGTTTCTAAAATGGGGTCACTTTTATGTAGTTTCTACTCTAGGGGTGCATCAGGGGGGCTTCAAATGGGACATGGTGTCAAAAAAACCAGTCCAGCAAAACCTGCCTTCTAAAAACCGTATGGCATTCCTTTCCTTCTGCGCCCTGCCATGTGCCCATACAGCAGTTTACGACCACATATGGGGTGTTTCTGTAAACTATAGAATCAGGGCCATAAATATTGAGTTTTGTTTGGCTGTTTACCCTTGCTTTGTAACTGGAAAAAATTATTAAAATGGAAAATCTGCCAAAAAAGTGAAATTTTGAAATTGTATCTCTATTTTCCATTAATTCTTGTGGAACACCTAAAGGGTTAACGACGTTTGTAAAAGCAGTTTTGAATACCTTGAGGGGTGTAGTTTCTAGAATGGGGTCATTTTTGGGTGGTTTCTATTATGTAAGCCTCGCAAAGTGACTTCAGACCTGAACTGGTCCCTAAAAATTGTAGTTGTTTTTTTGTAAATTCTTTATTTATGAGATTTTCAATAAAGAAAAAATAGATAACAAACTAGTACATTTCTTCAAGTACAAATAAGGCAGATAGTACATTTAAAGGAGCTCAAGTGTACAATCCCCACTCAAGTTGCCACAAAAAATGCTTCCAATATTTCTGGTAGTTCTTAATAAGGTAACTGATCGGTGACTGCAAATAACACAAAATATTTTTAAGGAGTATTATGTTTCAATGGTATTTATTAGGTTTTCACAATAAGAAGGTACACAGTACAATGTGCATAAAATAAAGGACAAGGAGTCCAATCATTTGGACATTCCAAACAAATAAAATAATTTATTAGGAGTAGGACTTTAAGGAGTATTATAAACATGTGAAGCACAGACATTGCTATCAGTGAGGAATGGTTAGAACATCAGCCTTAGGTCTCAAGTATCAATTGTACTGTTAACTAATAAAAGAAAGAAATAACAGAAAACACAACAGACGGGAGGGTCTGAGACAGATCTTTAGGACTTGGATGCATAAACATATTTAGATATTATATCAATCCCTACAGATAAGCAACCTAGTGTATATGAGGATGAGGTACGACTGGATATATTTATTCCGTGTATGGGCCCTATATGAGACGGAAATAGAGGGGATGGTCGTTCCATTAGTGGTTCACCTAAAGGAGGGGGGGGTGTCAGGTCTGACAACTATAAAATCAAAAGTGAATGAGCAAACCTTTCACAAAGATGAATAAGGGTTAAATCTTCCCGTATTCTCTATAAAAGTTCAACCACGGCAGCCAAGTCTTTAAAAAAACTTTCCTGTTGCCCCTTTCCCAACCCAGCATCTCCTCCGTAAGGCAAATTTGGTGGGTTTTATCCAGCCACTCTTTAATGGTGGGAGGTTCAGAGTTTCTCCATTTGGTAGGAACAATGTACTTGGCAGCTGAGATCATATGTGTGGCCAAACTTCTAATGGAGGGTCTGAAATTGCTCTGTGGAAGCCATAACAGAACTAGTGTTGGGGTCAGTGAGACGCGAGAGCTACAGACTTTATTTATGATATGTTCTACCTCTGTCCAGAATTTTGAGATATTTTTACAAGACCACCATATGTGGGAGATGGAACCCTGTTTTTTCTGACATCTCCAACACTTATCCGAAGGGGAGAGGTGTGCTCTATATAGGAAGTCTGGAGTTTTGTACCACCTAGACAGTATTTTAAAATAATTTTCTTGGATGCGTATACATCTCGAGAATCCGTGAGAGTGTTTTAAAATGACCCTAACTTCTTCCCTTTAAAAAGAGGTCTGTAGCTCTCCCTCCCATGCCCTTAAGTAAGTTGGCTTCTCAGGCGCGGAGTTCAATATTAGTTGGGAATATAGTTTTGAGAGGATCTTAGGAGGGGGATTCGGCAATAGAGTGTAATTTTCAAGCCAAGTGGGGTCAACATGAGCATTAGTGTGTGAGTTCTTATACCTTTTACAGCAGATTTCGACATCCAACTCAACCAGCACAGATCTCAAGGTATGAGGCTTTGGACTTTTTTAAGGAATTCCGAGAGATCTGTGGATTTAATTAGGTCAGATATCCTAAGTTCAGTTAGGTAATACCATGCTCTATGGGAGTCACTTTTGTCTGTATTAAGGAAGAATGGGAGAGCAGACAGAGGGGCTATAGGTGATAATTTGGAAGCAGACATCGATAGGGCCTCGGATTTTCCACAGTATTGGAACAAACAGCGTGTTAGGGCACTAAGGGGGGGGGGGGGGTTACCTTTTTTAGTACGTGTTTTAACCCAAAGATGGTGACAGGCGTCGTCGCCAAGCAAAGCTTTCTCCAGCTCGACATGTAGGGCCTTATTATGGGGTCTAGCTAACTCAATCCACCGTTCCCACTGTATAGCATGGAGATAAGATTGCAAATCAGGTAGGGATAATCCCCCAATATTAGTTTTCCTAATAAGCAGGGAGTATGCTAAACGTGGTTTTCTGTTGGACCAAAGGAAATTATTAAATAAAGTGCGAAAATCTGAGAGATATCTGCACGACAAGGGGATTGGTATACACCTTAAAATATATAAAATCTGTGGCAGGACATAGGTTGATAAAAGGATTTTCTTTCCCAACCATGAAAGAAAAGGGGAGTTTAATCGAAGCTAGGAAGGATTTAATTTTACTGAATAGGGGGACGTAATTAAGCCTGAAAAGATGCAGGGAATTAGCTAGAACCATAATTCCAAAGTGTTTAATTGCCTCCTTTGGCCATTGAAAGGAAGTGCATGATTTGATCTCCACCATATGTCTATCCGGGGCTGTTACGTTCAGTGTTTCGGATTTGTCATAATTGACTTTGAAGTTAGAGATTTCTCCAAAGTCTGAGAAGATTTTGATCACTTCTGGAATAGCATCTTTAGGGTTTGTTATTAAGAGAAGCAGGTCACCCGCAAAGGGTGTGTAGAAAAAGTGAGGGGCAGTAACGTATTAAAACCTAAAGTTTATTTGGACTGTTTAAGAATAAGCCCCTACCAGACAAACCAGACAGACAACAAACAACAATATGGGACCCACATAGGTGAGTCGCCAACGGTCAAGTCCGCTAACAATTGTACAGGGAAGCGGAACTGATCGACAAATAAACACTAAATGCAGTCTTTTGGCAGGACGCCACAGACTAATGGTAATGCCATAAGGCAAATAAAAGGGTGGATCTTACCAGTGGTGCCAGTCAGGACCTTGTAGTCCAAAACCCTGGAGGTGGAGGGGCTTCTCGGGTCCGAAAAACACGTCCTCTATTCAATTTCACCTGGTGCCGAGGGGCTGCAGGGAGAAGCTGTCCCTGTTAATACCCTACTTGGCCTGTGAATCCCTAGGTGCCTCCTAACACGGGGTCCTTTCCCAGCAAGGGGTGGCCTCGTCCTGAACCTGACCCTAATAAATGAACCCTAAATGGCCCTATAGGGACAAAGGGATTGGCCCCATAGGTGATGGTTGCTACTAGGGTAAAGATAAACTAGTATGGTGGATATATTCAAGGTCCCTACGCGTTTTGTTTATTTGGGAATATATCAAAACTTTAAAGGATACCTCCACTTCACAAAAGCAGGGTGGGGACCCCCTAACTCTTCAGGGGACAGGGGTCGTGAGTGGAGGAGAATGTCTCTACCCTTAACCCACTGTGGTGATTATACGGCTAAGGGGAGCAATGGGAAAGGGGAAGCCATAAAGGTTGCGCAGACCTGACTAGACCAGTGTGGTCCAAATCAGCCCGGATACCTGTGGATAGTGAAGTAACAAAACAAAACCCATTCAGATATTGAACCTAACAGCAGCTTATACACTTATGGCATATGGATGAATGGTTTACTTACTATTGAGATCATGGAACGCGTGTGGCCAGTACCATGGGAGGCGGCAGTGTAGTTTGACTAGCCGCCTATGTATCGGCGTCTGTCAGCGCTGCTATGGGCGCCAATCAGTTTAAATGGATGGGGCTGACTGGTAGTGCGCCTGCGTGAGGAGTGCGGCCGCCGTCATGTGACTATACATGTGTCAGCTGACACGGCGATCCGCCTCCTTCCTACCGCATGCGCACATCTCCAGTATGCAGCCCGGCTACCGCGCAGCTGTTGTGACGTAGTGATGGGCGTCACAGCTAGGGAACATCCTCCGAACCCAAGCGCGGCGTCGGCTGTGTAATAAAGATAGCAACGGTGGGAGGAGTCGCAGGATAGGTACAGGCAACTCCTGCTACTTCACCTATGCATGTGTTGGCGGTGATTGGGAATATCACCCACAACATGGGACCTAGGAGGGGCATTAAATGACAGGCGACCCCCCCCTGGACCCAGACAGGGCATAGTGGCCACAGGAAGACATTAAGACAATTTAAACCGAGATGAATAAGACCGTAGAGGGTGTTATCATCTGGATGGTGTGGTCCAGAGGGAGTGTTGGTGGATATTCAGGCTGAAGACCACCAACCCCAATGGATTGAATGACCAGCTACAATTTGGTTGCTTTTTGTGACCGTCTCCAGTCTCCTACACATATGTGTATATTTAAGCGTGTGTGTATGCGGTTGCGAGTAAGTCTATTCGTATGCGTGCATCAGTGGTGACACCACCTTTGCCGACTGCCTTGCCGTGTCTGTGGTCCGCCCGGTCGGGTCTCTCTGCTCTTGTCTCCCAACAGCAGGAGCTACTTGGTCTTCAGAGCGTATTACTTATGTATTGAATGTCTGACGGTCTTATGACCGCACTATTCACGCATTGAACACCCGATCGTGCCACCAAGAGCATAATGTCCTCCAACGGTCCAATTCATTTTGAGTGTGTAGTTGCTCACTTGTTCTATTGTGATCACTACACCCTGGTTGACCACACCATCCAGATGATAACACCCTCTACGGTCTTATTCATCTCGGTTTAAATTGTCTTAATGTCTTCCTGTGGCCCTGTCTGGGTCCAGGGGGGGTCGCCTGTCATTTAATGCCCCTCCTAGGTCCCATGTTGTGGGTGATATTCCCAATCACCGCCAACACATGCATAGGTGAAGTAGCAGGAGTTGCCTGTACCTATCCTGCGACTCCTCCCACCGTTGCTATCTTTATTACACAGCCGACGCCGCGCTTGGGTTCGGAGGATGTTCCCTAGCTGTGACGCCCATCACTACGTCACAACAGCTGCGCGGTAGCCGGGCTGCATACTGGAGATGTGCGCATGCGCTAGGAAGGAGGCGGATCGCCGTGTCAGCTGACACATGTATAGTCACATGACGGCGGCCGCACTCCTCACGCAGGCGCACTACCAGTCAGCCCCATCCATTTAAACTGATTGGCGCCCATAGCAGCGCTGACAGACGCCGATACATAGGCGGCTAGTCAAACTACACTGCCGCCTCCCATGGTACTGGCCACACGCGTTCCATGATCTCAATAGTAAGTAAACCATTCATCCATATGCCATAAGTGTATAAGCTGCTGTTAGGTTCAATATCTGAATGGGTTTTGTTTTGTTACTTCACTATCCACAGGTATCCGGGCTGATTTGGACCACACTGGTCTAGTCAGGTCTGCGCAACCTTTATGGCTTCCCCTTTCCCATTGCTTCCCTTAGCCGTATAATCACCACAGTGGGTTAAGGGTAGAGACATTCTCCTCCACTCACGACCCCTGTCCCCTGAAGAGTTAGGGGGTCCCCACCCTGCTTTTGTGAAGTGGAGGTATCCTTTAAAGTTTTGATATATTCCCAAATAAACGAAACGCGTAGGGACCTTGAATATATCCACCATACTAGTTTATCTTTACCCTAGTAGCGACCATCACCTATGGGGCCAATCCCTTTGTCCCTATAGGGCCATTTAGGGTTCATTTATTAGGGTCAGGTTCAGGACGAGGCCACCCCTTGCGGGGAAAGGACCCCGTGTTAGGAGGCACCTAGGGATTCACAGGCCAAGTAGGGCATTAACAGGGACAGCTTCTCCCTGCAGCCCCTCGGCACCAGGTGAAATTGAATAGAGGACATGTTTTTCGGACCCGAGAAGCCCCTCCACCTCCAGGGTTTTGGACTACAAGGTCCTGACTGGCACCACCGGTAAGATCCACCCTTTTATTTGCCTTATGGCATTACCATTAGTCTGTGGCGTCCTGCCAAAAGACTGCATTTAGTGTTTATTTGTTGATCAGTTCCGCTTCCCTGTACAATTGTTAGCGGACTTGACTGTTGGGGACTCACCTAAGTGGATCCCATATTGTTGTTTGTTGTCTGTCTGGTTTGTCTGGTAGGGGCTTATTCTTAAATAGTCCAAATAAACTTTAGGTTTTAATACGTTACTGCCCCTCACTTTTTCTACATATCCTTTGTCACAGAGCAGCATACCCTGGGAGAGTGCTCACGCACTATCTCCCTTTAGGGACCACCTTTTTGTTCTCCATCTGCAAAGGGTGCCAGTGAATGAATTCTCCCATTCACTTTAAGGCCTTTAATAGCCTCAGAGGTTCTCAATTTGCAAAGCAACATCTCTAGGGATAGGATGAACAAAGCTGGAGAGAGAGGGCAGCCCTGCCTTGTCCCGTTGGTGATGTTGAAGGGAGGGGAAAGGGTGCCATTATTAAGTACCTTAGCAGAGGGACGAGAATAAAGTGAGAATATGGCCGAGATAAACAAGGGAGGGAATCCGAAGTAGTGTAGTGCACTATCTATAAAAGCCTAATTGACCCTATCGAATGCTTTTTCAGCATCAGTACCTAAAAGTGTTAGGCGGGATCTTATGTTTTTTCGCATAATATATGGCATGTAGGACCCTGCTTACGTTATGTTTACCTTCACGACCCTTTACAAAGCCTACTTGTTCTTCACCGATAAGCTTAGGGAGAAACTTTGCTATTCTGTGACTGAGGAGCTTGGCCCATAGTTAACATCAACGTTGAGCAGGGAAATTGGTCTATAACTACTGCATTTAGTGGGGTCTTTCCCATCTTTAGGAATAACAGTTATATGGGCGATTAGCGATTGTGGTGGAAGGGGTTGGCCATTTAAAAGGGAATTACATAGATCTACCAATTGTGGTATAAGAATGTTTTTAAATTTTTTATAGTACACTATGGGTAACCCATCGGGGCCTGGACATTTTCCCGAAGGGATACTCGCCAATACTTCCACTACTTCCTCTTCTTTGATTGGGGAAAGTAGCATGACTTTTTCATCCTCTTTTAGGGTCGGTACCTTAACAGTTTCCAGAAAAGTGTTTATCTTGGCAATTGTACGGTTTGGGTCTTCAGATTTTAAGTTATAGAGAGAAGAGTAGAATCTAGCAAATAATTATCTCACCAAGACTGGGGGCGGATCTGGTGCTCTGGAAACGGTACATAGATGACGTTGTTTTTATCTGGAGGGGGTCAGATTTAGCGTTGAGTCCTTTTTTATCCAAGATAAATTATAACAATCTGAACCTCCATTTTACATCCAATATCAGCAAAACTCACATCGAATTTTTAGATTTAAAACTTGATATTAATATGGATAGGTTAATTTGCAGCACGTACCATAAACTGACAGCCAAAAATAACTTCATATTACATTCTAGCTGCCACCTTCCTACGTGGCTGCTGAATGTCCCAATGAGCCAGTTCAGGCGCCTCAAGAGAAATTGTACAATTGATGACACATTTGTTAAAGAGGCCGAAACCCTAAAACAGCAGTTTATAGATAAGAATTATCCAAATGACTGTATTGAAGGCGCTCTAAACAAGGTTAAAAACCTGGACCGCAAATAAGTTTTTGTGAATAAAACTACAGAACCCCGAAATGATCTGATGCTATATGAAGGGTTACAGATTGTGTTACCCTTTAATACCCAATACAAGAAAGTTGAAGATAGCATCACAAAACATTGGCCCTTTTTATTAAAAGACAAAATTATAGGACCTATGCTATCAACAAAACCTAAAATAATATACACACGTGCAGATAATTTGGGTGTAAAGATAGCCCCCACAGTGAAAAGATCGAACCAATTGAAAGATAAACATTGGCTTTGTTTTGAGGGCTTCTATAAATGTAACTCTTGCCCCAATTGCAAAATAACAAACTTTCCCCCAAAAAACTGTGAAGGCTATTTCAAATAGTAATGGCTATTCACATGAAATAAGAACTTTTTTAACTTGCAATAGCAAGAGTGTTATTTATCTGTTGACATGCCCCTGCAAAAAACAATATGTTGGCCGCACCAAGAGACTCCTAAAAAAGCGGATCTCTGAACATGTGGCCAACATACGCAGGGGATATGAGAACCACACTGTGTCCAGGCACTTTAAAATGTGTCACAACAAAGACCCTACTGGTCTGATCTACACAGCACTTGCCAAAGTAGAGCTAGACTGGAGGGGGGGGGGGGGGGGGTGAACTGATAAAAAAGATGTCTAGATTGGAATCGAAATTGATGTTCGATTTTGGCTCATTGGTACCAAATGGGTTAAATGCAGATTGGGAATTGTTTGGTTTCGTGTGAGGATGCTGTTCTTTAACACAGTGGGGGACATGTAAATCTCCCCCCCCTGTGTTAATGGTCTTCATAAAAGATACATATGGGGGAACCCATTTAATGCAATTTTTTATATGGCTGTATTGAGGAATAAATAATGATTTTTTAGTGCATTTTAAAGAAATGTAACATATTCTATATTTATTTTACATTCATTATGTTTCATACTATGTCTAAGCAGTTATGGTGCAAAAAACGCAATTTTATAAGAAAACCGCACAGCAAACGCACAAAACTCGCAATATGGCAAATCCAGGTTTTGCATCCATCTGTGGGATAGTGTGATTCCGGTACGGATTTTGATACTCACCTGGATCAGAGTATAAAAAGAGGAGGGGAAATACTGCAAGGTTACCACTGAGGAAGGGGGTCACTGTTACATCCCCGAAACGCGTATGGGCTATACCTTGCACCGGCATGCTGGCAAAGAATCTCCCCTGGATTTGAACTAAAGCTTCCGGAAGAGAGATAAAAAGCTCTGACGATAATTAACCTCACCGAGTGCACAGCCCGCTGAGGATACAGAGTTTAGATGAGCGCACAGTCAGCTGACATCCGCCATATCACAAATCGCCAAGCCCGCATTTAGACAGGAGAGCATCGACCAGATTAAGGTAACACTGACACACAGTAACTACAATTCAGGTGGGACGCCACCGCGGGAAGTTACCGCACTGTGCCTTCTGGTCTTCCCTGTGTTATTGAAAAGACTGGTGATTTACGTGTATGCGCTGTTACAGAGAGTCAGTAGCATATGGAATTGTGAATATTTAAGGACATTTGGATCGGACAGCATTATCCTGTGAAATAGGGATTCTATATGCAAAGACCTTTATATGGATTGCGGTTTGCTGGACTTTAATCATTGCTGCTATTGAATGCACTCTTGCACTTTCTACCGTGGTATAGGAGGAGTAGTATATGCAAAGACCCACACAGATTGCGGTTTTCCTATGGTTGGATTTCAATTATTGCTGCTATTTGATTACACCATTGCACTATTTGCTGAGTACTTGTTGCTGCTAACCTATTTTTTATGCTATTTTATATGCCGATTTATGTATTATTGATGTCACTTGTTTTTTATGCTGCTATGTCACATTAGATATTGCTGCCACCTATCCTTCATGTTGCTACGCTATATTTTTAATAAAAAATCAAATACTTTACAAATTTATATCTCGATTCTGGCTACATATTTAGAGTGTCTGGTCTACTCCTATATTTTCTGACAATTTACATCATGTACCTTTCTAACAGGTTAGATAATACAAATATTTGTGGGAGTGCTTTTTTAAATGTATGCAAAAATAATTCCAAATATCCCCCAAAGCTTTCCATATCTATGTTTCATCCAAATGGCTCAATGGATTCTTTGTTTTGCAGAGCCTACAGAATCCTGAATTATTACATGGTCAGTTGTAGGTTGGTCGGTGAGCTGGGCAGTACCTTATAATTTCAACGCCCATAGCTATACAATTTTACAGTGTACAAATGACCATACCATAAAGCACCTGAATAATATTGAAACTCTTAGGCCCCTTTCACATGGGCGAGATTTCCACGCGGGTGCAATGCGTGAGGTGAACGCATTGCACCCGCACTGAATCCGGACCCATTCATTTCTATGGGGCTGTGCACATGAGTGGTGATTTTCATGCATCACTTGTGCATTGCGTGAAAATCGCAGCATGCTCTATTTTGGGCGTTTTTCACGCAACGCAGTCCCCATAAAAGTGTATGGAGCTGCATAAAAATCGCAAACATCCGCAAGCAAGTGCGGATGCGGTGCGATATTCACGCACTGTTTCTAGGAGACGATCGGGATGGGGACCCGATCATTATTATTTTCCCTTATAACATGGTTATAAGGGGAAATAATAGCATTCTTGATACAGAATGCATAGTACAATAGGGCTGGGGGGGTTAAAAAAATTAAATTAAATAAATAAATAATTTAACTCACTTTAATGCAGCCCGGCTTCTCTTCTGTCTTCATCTTTGCTGTGCACAGGAAAAGGACCTGTGGTTACGTCACTACGCTAATCACATGGTCCGTCACATGGTCCATCACCATGGTAAAAGATCATGTGATGAACCATGTGATGAGTGCAGTGACATCATCAAAGGTCCTATTCCTCAAAGAAGAAGACAGAAGAGAAGCTGGGCTGTGCGAACAAGTGGATTAAGGTGAGTTAAATCATAACATTTTTATTTTTAACCCCTCCACAACACCTAACCAAAACCCGAACTTCTGCCCGTTTTTCGTGTGGAAAAATTTAGCATTTTCCCGCGACGCACCCGCATCTTATCCCGGTCAAAAACACGACGCCCATGTGAAAGAGGCCTTACCCCTGTAAGTTGTGGCAAGTTTAGAAGTTGTTGCCTATTTGCAGGATAGAGGATAACTGATTGTTGGGGGAACCTCATTAAACTGGAGAACAGAGGTCCCATTCTCTCAATCTGATGGAGCAGCAGGTTGGACATACTTTCTACTTTATTCTCTATGGGACTTCTAGAGATAGCCAAGTACAGCGCTCGGCTATTTCTGGTGGTCCTATAGAGAATGAATGGAGTGGCAGGACGCATGCTCAACTTACTGCTCCATCAGATCTTGGGAACAGGTCTCAGAGATCAGTTAGTTATCCCCTATACTGTGGATAGAGGACACATTCTAAACTTGACACAACTCCTTTAATCTTGAAACATGGCTGAATCTTAAACACCGTACCCAGGATCCAGACCAGTTAAGCTTCCCAGTAGTGACAAGTGATGCAGCATGTTCGCACACCCTTTAGTTCTGCCCTGCTTATTTATAAAATAGACTCCCCCTTTAGAGGTTTTATTTTTTTATAAGTGAAATGTGTCCCGATATTAATCCTGTACTGACATTTAACTAATGTAAAAAAAAAATTATAAGATTTCGCAGTTATGACCATTATGCAAAAAAAAAATAATGATTTGCTGCTCTTTTATAAAAATTCATCCAAATCTCAGAAAACAAAACACTGACTCTTTCCCTGCATATCTTAAATTAATACCATGAGGAAATGTAATACATCAGTTTCTGGATAATGTAATTTATTTGGTTTATGGACTCAGAAACCACAATGCATTAGGCTTATTACTAGAAAGGACTTTAAAGTAAATTTTTATCATTTAAGCAGCATACATAATGGACCCAGACATATCTGAATAAATGAGAAGTCCTTGTGCACTAATAACTTGCTTAACTTAATAGTGTACATTCATCATGGACCAACTTTGGACTATGTGGATAGCATTTATTTATTTTGTTTTGTTTATCTGCCCAATTAACTAAGTACAGTAGCAGCATACATACGAGTAAAACAGTCGTAGTAGTTACAGCCTATACTATAGTCCAGAGGTGCCTACAGAATTGTAAATGCAGCTCTAGATTGTACACATTATACCTGTAAATCAGGATTAAGCTACATTCACATCATCGTAAGTTTTTGTGGCCTGCAAATTGTAGATCCACAAAACACGGATGCCGGCCATGTGTGTTCCGCATTTTGCGGACCACACATGGCTGGAGCTATAGAGAAAATGTCTATTCTTGTCTGCAAAGCTCTATATTTTTGCGGGGCCACGGAATGGAACTACGGATGAGGATAGCACATGGTGTGCTGTCCGCATCATTTGCGGCCCCATTTAAATGAATGGGTCCGCACCCGTTTCACAAAATTGCGGAACTGATGAGGATCCATTCATACAGTCTTGTGAATGTAGCCTTAGTATAAGATAAGGAATGAAATATATTATCAAAAATACTCAACTACTGTACTTATTATGTCGATAAATTATAAATGTAAATGAACGAATTTCCTAAGATTTGATTCTGCTGATTCAATTCCAGTCCCCAAAAAAGTTCTGTGATTGTCTGGAAGAAATTCTCTCTCTCTCTCTCTCTCTCTCTCTCTCCCTCCTCTTTGATTCTCCCAAATGAAATCACAAAATTTGCCTTCATAATCATATGAGCTTTTTGAAAAATTCAGGTCGACTTCCTGAATTTTAAAATCAATTTGCTCATCTCTAGTAACAGGATTTCTAGGGATAATGTAAACTTACCGGAATTTATAAAGATATAGGACTATCATTTTCAGAGTTAAAAGAGGATTACTTTTATTGTTATTTAAGGTCAATTAAAGGGGTATTCCAATTTTTATTTTGTTTTCATTTATTTATATAATAGGAAACATTATACATGTATTTAAAATTCTGCACACAAGCATTTCTTATATCAGGGGGTTGACCCCTATATGCAATAGGATGGTATAACTAAGTTCTGTGTAATGTATCCATGGCCTAACTGAAACATGGCATCAATCATTTGACAAATGATATCAAATCATATAATACCTTACATTCAGTAAGCAACAGCATTACATGACATACTGTACAAGTGCTAGGTCACGGCACAGGACTCATGTGATAAGTAAATAGGACTAGTGGTGGAGTCATGATTTTTATTGTGGTTATTACTAGTGATGAGCATCAGGGGTCATATTCGAATTTGCGATATTTCGCGAATATTTCGTAGAATGTTCGTAGAATATTCGCAAATTCAAATATTTGTTAGGAGCAGTGTTGATCGCAAATTTTTGTAATGAGAATTTTCGTAATGAGAATTTTCGTAATGCAAATTTTTGTAAAGAGAATCAATGAGATCGTGAAAACTCAGATCCGATGGTATATTCTAACCCTCAGGCGTTCCAATGGTGACTGGGATGCTTATCGGGGAGGAGTATGCCAAAGTGGAACAACTGTACAGATTTTTTTTTTAAATACGAATATTCTAAAAAACAAATATATTTGTTTTTTAGAATATTCGTAATATTCTAAAACAAGAATATATAGCAATATAGCGAATATTCGAAAAAAAGCGAATGTAGAACAATTTAGCCAATATAGTGCTATAATCTTTTTTTTTTTTTTTAACTTCAGATGAGAAAAAAATTACAACTATTGGACAAAGAAGATTATAGCACTATAGTAGCTAAATTGCTCTATATTCATTTGTTTTTAGAATATTCGCTATATTGCTATATATTCGTTTTTTAGAATATTTGTAATATTCTAAATCAAGAATAAATAGCAATATAGCGAACATCAAGTCATGTATAGAAGAAAAGACAAGAAATATATTAGCGAATTCCTAAGAGTGCTGGTCAGGATGATCCAAGCAACCAGTTCTCACCCATAACATACAGCACATATCTGGTAAATAAAAACAAGTTCATGAATACAGTTTTGAACTTATAAATTAATCTATTAATTTAAGGCTATGTCCACCTTTGCAATAATTTTTTTCTTAATGTCTACCGCATCTTCACTTAAAAATGACTAGCTTGATCAATGAGATTGGCTTGGCATCAGAGGCGTACATAGGAATCACTGGGCCCCATAGCAAAAATCTGAATTGGGCCCCTTAACCCCCGCCCACTACCCACCATGGCCCCTCCCACTTCCTGACTTTGCTCCTCCCATGCCACACCCCCATTAAATAAATTTATACATGACCTACAGAAACTGTTAGGGGTTTCCTGGGGGTGACCTGTCACATGGGATATCTGCTGCAGCCTGCAGGTCTCCTTATTTGGGGTGCCATGTTAGGCTACTTTCACACTTGCGTTCGGGTCTCCGCTTGTGAGTTCCGCTCTCACAAGCGGCACCGAACGGATCCGTCCAGCCCTAATGCATTCTGAGTGGATGCGGATCCGCTCAGAATGCATCAGTATGGCTCCATCTGTCCTCCGCTCAGCAGGCGGACACTTGAACGCTGCTTGCAGCGTTCAGGTGTCCGCCTGGCCGTGCGGAGGCAAACGGATCCGTCCAGACTTACAATGTAAGTCAATGGGGACGGATCCATTTGAAGTTGACACAGTATGGCTCAATTTTCAAACGGATCCGTCCCCCATTGACTTTCAATGTAAAGTCAAAACGGATCCGTTTGCACTATCATGAACAAAAAAAAAATATGTTGTTTTTTTTTGTTCATGTTAATGCAAACTGATCCGTTCTGAACGGATCTAAGCGTTTGCATTATAGGTGCGGATCCGTCTGTGCAGACACCAGACGGATCCGCTCTGAACGCAAGTGTGAAAGTAGCCTTAAAGGGAATCTGTCACTAGCAATTTACCCCCAATTTTTTTTTCATGAATCCATGTTTAACAGAGTACCTGTTTTCCATCTGTCTTGTTCTTTTGATTGTGAGTCTTGTCATTTCTTCAAAAAATCGATTCTTATGATATGTAAATGACGCTGTAAGGAGCCCAGAGGGGCGTTATTCTTTCTCCACGGTGCCCAGGAACGCCCCTCTAAAGTGCCGTGCCCGGCTAAGTTTGAAAACTAATAACGCCTCCAAGTTCATCTAAATCGCCTCCCAGAGGCGCGGCTAAGTGCTCAACATATGCAAATGACGCTGTAAGGACTGGAGCCCAGAGGGGCGTTTTTCTTTCTCCACGGTGCCCAGCAACGGTGCCCCTCTGATTAGTGCCGTGCCCGCCTAAATATGAAAACTACTAACGCCTCAATGTTTAGCTGAATCGCCTCCCAGAGGCGCGGCTAAGTCCTCAACACCCGCCCCCCTCCTCAGCGCCGCGCTCTGCAAACACCCGATCCTCCTCTCGTCTGCGTCCCAAATCCCGCGCAGGTGCAGTGCCGGCGATTGCCTGCGCCTGCGCTCTGATAATACGGCTGAGGGCAACAGCTTCAACATCGTCACTGGGCTCGGCGCATGCCCAGTATCAACTAGCGTGGGCGGGGCTAAGCTCCATTCAAGTGAACAGAACTTAGCCCCGCCCACGCTAGTTGATACTAGTCGTGACGTCAGTGGGGCGGTGGTAAACAGTGAGAAGGCCGCGGCGCTGCTGGAGCGCCGCTGCCTTCTCAAACAGCTGATCGGTAGGGGTCCCGGGTGTCGGACCCCGCCGATCAGAAGCTGATGATCTATCCAGAGGATAGATCATCAGTTAAATGAAAGTGCAGAACCCCTTTAAGATGCAGGTACACATCTAAGGTATTGGCTCTTCTTTGTGGTATTTGCCACTTGGCTATTCAGACACCTCTCCGAAAGCAGTTCAATCACAACTAATAGCTTCAGTCCTGAAATTGCAATCAACATCTTATCTCCATGACTGAAGCATGGGCTACCAGTATTTAATGCCGGAGATTTCTCATACAAGCCATTCTAATTGAGAAAGCTAGTTGGATGACTAGCAACATGTCTTCACGAAATTTTTTTACAAGTAGTCCAGTTGCTCTATTACTAGTAATATACCATGACCTAGATGAATGAGAAACTTCAGACATCTATAGTGTCTTTTTTCTGAACCCACTTTGAATGTGGGTTTTAGAAATTTAACCCATTAATATTCTTTAGTTATGGAATGAGATACCAATTAATGAAATATGCTTTCCTGAAAAGTTAAACAAGATATTTCTATGGTAACAGGGAGAGAAATCTAGACTATATTGTGATGAAAAAGAATGGTTTCCAGTATATCATATGTGCACTAGGCGCTGATTAGCATTGCATGACTTCATGTCGGTATGTTGTTCGGCCCTGTACATTGACACTGTGCACATAATGAGCCTGATGCCTTACAAACGTTTTCATAGAAGCAAACCTAGAAAATAAAAATAAAGCAATTACTTAAACAGCAAGGGTGCATTCAACTACAAATGCCCATATGACGGGCCCTGTGAATGTAGCCTGGTATGTGTTATATCGCTGTCCAAACCATTGCTGCTTAATTGCCTAATGATATGAAAGATTAAGGAATGTATCTCTACCGTCTACAACCACTGAATTGATGTTGTCATTGCAGTCGCAATAAGACATATTACCAGTGAGAAGCATCATAAAACACAGCAGACTAGAGATATATAAAATTAAGCGTAATCTACCAAGAACATCACGGATAGTAATAGAAACAGTGAAATGCTATGGATTTTATAATCATATTGATGCTATTGAGATAAAACAAAATAGAAATGAGCACAGAATCATATAAAAGGGTCTTAAACTAAAATCTAATACCCCATTTGGCAACTGATTTCATAACGTATAAAGCCGAACAACTGGAATAACTCACTCTACTCATTTCTGGCTCCTTAATATGTGCCACCATGTGGTGCTCTGTCATATGCCGTATGGAGATTTTTTCGGTCAGGTTCTGCATGAAATCAGAAGCATATGGAGATACATTAACTCCTTTTATTTTCTCCTTTTCACATTCCCCCCTCCTTCTTCTAAGACCCATAACTTTTTTACTTTTCCATTCACACAGCCTTATGAGGGCTTATTTTTGCTGGACAAGTTGTATTTTTAATGGCACCATTTAATATTATCATTATTAATATCATTAATAATAATATTAAAAATGGGAAAAAAATCTTTCTTTGTTGACATGAAAAAAAATGCATTTCAGCCATGTTTTTTTAGGTTTTGTTTTTATGTTATTCAAATGCTAAAAGTTATAGAGGAGCTTAATCTGTGGGTCAGTAACTTTTTTATGTTTTTGTCTACAAAATAAAAACATAAAACTGACCATTTTTGATCAGTTTTGGAAAGTGAACCAAAAAATAGCAAATTGTGCATTTTTATTTTTTACTGCACATGGAAAAATATTTTTCTGCTGCCTGAGGCAAATTTTGAAACTGTGCCCCCCGACCTCCCCCCACATCCTAAATTCTCAACCTAACCCGTTCCCTTCAGACGTTCTCTTTCCTCTGTCCCACTCAGACCAGACTGTCATGATGATTTCTCTCCATCTCTTGTCTCTGCAGAGTTTGACAAACAGACATCTTAGTTTCCTACTTTTTCATGATCCTCCTACCTTCTGAACACCCCATCCTGCCCCCCGAATACTGTACACACTCTGCTCCCCAATACTATATTGCAGAAAGAGATAGTCCTCTTGAAAATACTAGTACCACACAGTACAACCTTCAATAATTAGTTACAAAAAAATAACAGCACCCATAAAATAGTGTCCCTAACACTAATAGTGTATTCCCCAAAAATAATTGTGCTTATCTGATATGGTGCCAGGGTGCCCACACAGTAATAGTGCTGCCATTAGTCTCCCATTGTGTCCCAGTAGTAATAATGCCCCATAGTGCTCATGCTAATAATCATATTCCGCAAAGTCCCCGATTAGTAATAAAGACCACCACAATCCTCCCCCCCCCCAAAAAAAAAATGCCCCCTTATAATGTGTGCTGGACTTTACTTTTATTTGAAAATTTGTTTACTCTTGCACTATTGCACTCCTAAAAACAAACACGCATTCACTGAAAGTGTGGCAGAGAGGGGTAGAGAATGAATGTGTGTCTGTTTTTAGGAGTGAAATAGCACAAGAGAAAACTAATGTACAGTCAGGTCCATAAATATTGGGACATCAACACAATTCTAAAAATTTTTGTTCTATACACCACCACAATGGATTTAAAATGAAACGAACAAGATGTGCTTTAACTGTAGACTGTCAGCTTTAATTTGAGGGTATTTACATCCAACAGGTGAACAGTGTAGGAATTACAACAGTTTGCATATGTGCCTCCCACTTGTTAAGGGACCAAAAGTAATGGGGTAATTGGCTTCTCAGCTGTTCCATGGCCAGGTGTGTGTTATTCCCCCATTATCCCAATTACAATGAGCAGATAAAAGGTCCAGAGCTTATTTCAAGTGTGCTATTTGCATTTGGAATCTGTCGCTGTCAACTCTCAAGATGAGATCCAAAGAGCTGTCACTATCAGTGAAGCAAGCCATCATTAGGCTGAAAAAACACAACAAACCCATCAGAGAGATAGCACAAACATTAGGCGTGGCCAAAACAACTGTATGGAACATTCTTAAAAAGAAGGAACGCATTGGTGAGCTCAGCAACACCAAAATACCCGGAAGACCACGGATAACAACTGTGGTGGATGACCGAAGAATTCTTTCCCTGGTGAAGAAAACACCCTCCACAACAGTTGGCCAGATCAAGAACACTCTCCAGGAGGTAGGTGTATGTGTGTCAAAGTCAACAATTAAGAGAAGACTTCACCAGAGTTAATACAGAGGGTTCACCACAAGATGTAAACCATTGGTGAACCTCAAAAACAGGAAGACCAGATTAGAGTTTGCCAAACGACATCTAAAAAAGCCTTCACAGTTCTGGAACAACATCCTATGGACAGATGAGACCAAGATCAACTTGTACCAGAGTGATGGGAAGAGAAGAGTATGGAGAAGGAAAGGAACTGCTCATGATCCTAAGCATACCACCTCATCAGTGAAGCATGGTGGTGTTAGTGTCATGGCGTGGGCATGTATGGCTGCCAATGGAACTAGTTCTCTTGTATTTATTGATGACTGCTGACAAAAGCAGCAGGAGGAATTCTGAAGTGTTTTGGGCAATATTATCTGCTCAAATTCAGCCAAATGCTTCAGAACTCATTGGACGGCGCTTCACAGTGCAGATGGACAATGACCCAAAGCATACTGCAAAAGCAACCAAAGAGTTTTTTAAGGGAAAGAAGTGGAATGTTATGCAATGGCCAAGTCAATCACCTGACCTGAATCCGATTGAGCATGCATTTCACTTGCTGAAGACAAAACTGAAGGAAAAATGCCCCAAAAACAAGCAGGAACTGAAGACAGTAGTAGTAGAGGCCTGGCAGAGCATCACCAGGGATGAAACCCAGCATCTGGTGATGTCTATGCGTTCCAGACTTCAGGCTGTAATTGACTGCAAAGGATTTGCAACTAAGTATTAAAAAGTGAAAGTTTGATTTATGATTATTATTCTGTCCCATTACTTTTGGTCCCTCAACAAGTGGGAGGCACATATGCAAACTGTTATAATTCCTACACCGTTCACCTGATTTGGATGTAAATACCCTCAAATTAAAGCTGACAGTCTGCAGTTAAAGCACATCCAGTTTGTTTCATTTCAAATCCATTGTGGTTGGATGCTTCACGAGGCTGTCATAGCAATCAATTGGAATTCTGCGATTTCACAGTGAGGGCTCTGATCGGAAGGCAGAGGCAGTCCCCTCTATCTAACTGCTCTAATGTCACTGTCACTATTGACCACACCCAGGGGCGTAGCTAAAGGCTCATGGGCCCTGGTGCAAGAGTTCAGCTTGGGCCCCTCTTCCCTCAGTGATTTGTTTGCAGGGGCAGAAAGCACATTGCCTTCATGCTATCTGAGGCAAAAATTGAAATTACCCCCCCATGCCGAATTCTTGACCTAACCACTTCCCTTCAGCCAGAGATGTAACTTGACCAGCATGCACTTTCTATAATACTGGTGTCTTCTTGTGTGGCACAAGGGTCTTTGGGCCCCCTCAGGCTCCTGGGCCCGGTAGCGACTACTACCTCTGCACACCCTATAGCTACGCCCCTGACCACACCATATGAGGAGTTAAATTATTGGGATTGGCGTTATTCGTGATCCAAGTGCTTCATGCACTTCTTGCACTCTGCTGATGTATTTTTAAGTCAGGGAGCAGGTATGGAGCAAGTGCAATGATGGGAAACTTTGATCGCGTCACCCAGTCATTTAACCCGTCAGTTGCCACGTTTAACGCTGATCACGGAATCTGTGACTCCCATTCAGCCTTTCAGGGGTAAAAAAAAAAAATACTTATACTCACCTCATCCACTTGCTTGTGGAGAGGCAGTCTGCTCCTGTCTTGATTTAAAAAAATCCTGCCAAAGGACCTGCGGCGAGCATGATGATCACGCTGGGTGTGTGATGATGTCATCACTGAAGATGTCACCATGCCTTCCAGCGTGATCATATGGTGATGGGATCAAGACTGGAGCGGATGGCCTCTCCACAAACAAATGGATGAGGTGAGTTTTTTTTCAGCCACTATTTTAGGAAAAAATTATTACCACAAAGCGTGAGGAAATTCGGCTTCGTGACAAATCACATTTTTCCTGAAATTTGGATCAAAGTCCATTTCAGATACTTAGGTTCGCTCATCACTAGTGTCCTCACCCAACGTGCAGCCCATACACCATGGAGCCACTTCAATAGCTATCTCTCTTGACTAACCTAAGCATTTATAAGCTGAGTGCGTATGTTTCTTCAGTGGGAAGAGTGGAAAAAGCCACTGCTAGACACCTCTGACAGCGGCTTATCTCCAAAGAGAACAATCAGTTTGGGTGCTTGATCCTTTTCCCCCCAGGCATCATCTGTCGAGGGAAAGTTAGGAGGCCTCCATGGTCCATACACATTAGACAGTGAGACTGTCTCACCAAAAATGTGGGTTAAGCCTAAGATAGTTATCAGAACCCAGCCAAGCAGACGTGGAGACTTATCTTAGCAATATGCCTTTACTTGTCCTCAATGGAGTAGACTCAGTGAAAGAAATTATCTAATCAAAAGGTGACAAAAGTCTGTTTTAATTTGTGACAGAAAACTATTGTACACGCTTTGGGCCAAACTTATGAATTATTTTTTGTTTTGTTAAGCAAGAAGGCATGGCCTTGTGTAGTACCCCAGACCTGGTGTTACTACAAATTGTTTATTGTTATGCATTGTATTTAACAGTTTGTTTCCTAGCTATTACTACCAGCAAGGAAGGTATGGCAAAGGTTGGCAGGAACAAGGTTAAACACCCTGTTTCTCCCCTCTAGTTAGGAGTAAGCTGGTCCTGCTTCCTGCCAAAAGAGGGGAGCTCCTGTGTACCTACAGTGTGGTGAGGACACAGCCTGCAGGGGCTTCTACTCCTGTTACAAATTTCTGTAGAGAGAAACATTACTAAATTGCCTCACTAAATCCTTGAGAAGATAAAGACAGCAGTGTGACCTGCTATATTCAGCTGCTACAGACCCTGCTGTGAAGTGAGGGAATACGGCTAAAGACACCCTCATCCCCAAACAACCACTAGGGCAGTATCACCTATGTGCTGAATGGAAATCAACCAACCTGCCTCAATATCCTTGCTGGTGCCAGAGAATACCTGCACTAAAGCTTGCTGCTACTGTATGTATTTTTAAGTTCTACATTGCATTAGAACTATGCATAGCAAAAAAGGACTTTGTTACTTTAAACTCTGGTCTCATTCTTTAGTGCTACAACTTTCACTGCAATGTACCCCAGGGAATGATGGTCTGAGGTAGGACACCGTGACATAACTACATTACATAAGGGCCTATACCACTCCCTTTCTCCAAATCGGCTACCATGGGGGCTTGCTGCACTAGTGCGAAGGGGTAAGGTCTGAGATAGAAGAATTTTCACCAAACAATGCGCCAAAGATTTAGTGCATAATTCTGGTGTAGAGTAAGCCAATTTATAGATGAATAGACTTATGGGGTAATGTATCAAGTCTGCTCCACCAGAAAAGTGCAGTTATTTTGCCTGTTTTGTCAATGGAGTAGGCATTTGGGCCATATTTATGACACATTTGCACCTTTTAAAAAAAAAAGTTTTGAGCCATGCCTGGCAGTTTTCATGTATTTAAAGGCAGCCAGGTATTTTCAGCTACATTTTTAGATAGATTTCAGATTGAAGTCACAAAAAAATTGCAGGTGTGCACCAGTCCCATGGTGGCATACTTTTATATTATACCTTTCTCATGGGGAGCGTTTCTATTGTTTTTTAAGTACTGATAGGTTCTGTCCCCTTTCTCTTTATATTGCTTTTAATATTCTGTATAATAAAGTTTACCTTGCAATGTAGTTGGTTAGAAAAGTACCCATCCCCCAATTTGCTGATAAGACCACATTCCTGAGTGATCTCAGAGATATGCATTATGAATAGAGTTGAGCGAACACCTGGATGTTCGGGTTCGAGAAGTTCGGCCGAACTTCCCGGAAATGTTCGGGTTCGGGATCCGAACCCGATCCGAACTTCGTCCCGAACCCGAACCCCATTGAAGTCAATGGGGACCCGAACTTTTCGGCACTAAAACGGCTGTAAAACAGCCCAGGAAAGGGCTAGAGGGCTGCAAAAGGCAGCAACATGTAGGTAAATCCCCTGCAAACAAATGTGGATAGGGAAATGAATTAAAATAAAAATTAAATAAATACAAATTAACCAAAATCAATTGGAGAGAGGTCCCATAGCAGAGAATCTGGCTTCCCGTCACCCACCACTGGAACAGTCCATTCTCAGATATTTAGGCCCCGGCACCCAGGCAGAGGAGAGAGGTCCTGTAACAGACAATCTGGCTTAATGTCAGCAGAGAATCAGTCTTCATGTCATAGCAGAGAATCAGGCTTCACGTCACCCACCACTGCAACAGTCCATTTTCATAAATTTAGGCCCAGCACCCAGGCAGAGGAGAGAGGTCCCGTAACAGACAATCTGGCTTCATGTCAGCAGAGAATTAGTCTGCATGTCATAGCAGAGAATGAGGCTTCACGTCAGCCACCACTGCAACAGTCCATTGGCATATATTTAGGCCCAGCACACAGGCAGAGGAGAGAGGTCCCGTAACAGACAATCTGGCTTCACGTCAGCAGAGAATTAGTCTGCATGTCATAGCAGAGAATGAGGCTTCACGTCAGCCACCACTGCAACAGTCCATTGGCATATATTTAGGCCCAGCACACAGGCAGAGGAGAGAGGTCCCGTAACAGAGGATCTGGCTTCATGTCAGCAGAGAATTAGTCTGCATGTCATAGCAGAGAATGAGGCTTCACATCAGCCACCACTGCAACAGTCCATTGGCATATATTTAGGCCCAGCACACAGGCAGAGGAGAGAGGTCCCGTAACAGAGGATCTGGCTTCACGTCAGCAGAGAATTAGTCTGCATGTCATAGCAGAGAATGAGGCTTCACGTCAGCCACCACTGCAACAGTCCATTGGCATATATTTAGGCCCAGCACACAGGCAGAGGAGAGAGGTCCCGTAACAGAGAATCTGTCTTCATGTCAGCAGAGAATTAGTCTGCATGTCATAGCAGAGAATGAGGCTTCACGTCAGCCACCACTGCAACAGTCCATTGGCATATATTTAGGCCCAGCACCCAGGCAGAGGAGAGAGGTCCCGTAACAGAGAATCTGGCTTCATGTCAGCAGAGAATCAGTCTGCATGTCATAGCAGAGAATGAGGCTTCACGTCAGCCACCACTGCAACAGTCCATTGGCATATATTTAGGC
Source organism: Bufo gargarizans (assembly GCF_014858855.1). NCBI lineage: Eukaryota > Metazoa > Chordata > Amphibia > Anura > Bufonidae > Bufo > Bufo gargarizans. Next base: position 77,143,788 of record NC_058084.1, read on the forward strand.
CCAGCACACAGGCAGAGGAGAGAGGTCCCGTAACAGAGGATCTGGCTTCATGTCAGCAGAGAATCAGTCTGCATGTCATAGCAGAAAATCAGGCTTCACGTCAGCCACCACTGCAACAGTCCATTGTCAGATATTTAGGCCCAGCACCCAGGCAGAGGAGAGAGGTCCCATAACAGAGAATCTGTCTTCATGTCAGCAGAGAATTAGTCTGCATGTCATAGCAGAGAATCAGGCTTCACGTCACCCAACATTGGAACAGTCCATTGGCATATATTTAGGCCCCGGCACCCAGACAGAGGAGAGGTTCATTCAACTTTGGGTAGCCTCGCAATATAATGGTAAAATGAAAATAAAAATAGGATTGAATGAGGAAGTGCCCTGGAGTCCAATAATATATGGTTATGGGTAGGTAGTTATTGTCTAATCTGGACAAGGGACGGACAGGTCCTGTGGGATCCATGCCTGGTTCATTTTTATGAACGTCAGCTTGTCCACATTGGCTGTAGACAGGCGGCTGCGTTTGTCTGTAATGACGCCCCCTGCCGTGCTGAATACACGTTCAGACAAAACGCTGGCCGCCGGGCAGGCCAGCACCTCCAAGGCATAAAAGGCTAGCTCTGGCCACGTGGACAATTTAGAGACCCAGAAGTTGAATGGGGCCGAACCATCAGTCAGTACGTGGAGGGGTGTGCACACGTACTGTTCCACCATGTTAGTGAAATGTTGCCTCCTGCTAACACGTTGCGTATCAGGTGGTGGTGCAGTTAGCTGTGGCGTGTTGACAAAAGTTTTCCACATCTCTGCCATGCTAACCCTGCCCTCAGAGGAGCTGGCCGTGACACAGCTGCCTTGGCGACCTCTTGCTCCTCCTCTGCCTTGGCCTTGGGCTTCCACTTGTTCCCCTGTGACATTTGGGAATGCTCTCAGTAGCGCGTCTACCAACGTGCGCTTGTACTTGCGCATCTTCCTATCACGCTCCAGTGCAGGAAGTAAGGTGGGCACATTGTCTTTGTAGCGTGGATCCAGCAGGGTGGCAACCCAGTAGTCCGCACAGGTTAAAATGTGGGCAACTCTGCTGTCGTTGCGCAGGCACTGCAGCATGTAGTCGCTCATGTGTGCCAGGCTGCCCAGGGGTAAGGACAAGCTGTCCTCTGTGGGAGGCGTATCGTCATTGTCCTGCCTTTCCCCCCAGCCACGCACCAGTGATGGACCCGAGCTGCGTTGGGTGCCACCCCGCTGTGACCATGCTTCATCCTCATCCTCCTCCACCTCCTCCTCATCCTCGTCCTCCTCGTCCTCCAGTAGTGGGCCCTGTCTGGCCACATTTGTACCTGGCCTCTGCTGTTGCCAAAAACCTCCCTCTGAAGTCACTTCGAAGAGACTGGCCTGAAAGTGCTAAAAATGACCCCTCTTCCTCCTCCTCCTCCTCCTGGGCCACCTCCTCTTCCATCATCGCCCTAAGTGTTTTCTCAAGGAGACATAGAAGTGGTATTGTAACGCTGATAACGGCGTCATCGCCACTGGCCATGTTGGTGGAGTACTCGAAACAGCGCAACAGGGCACACAGGACTCGCATGGAGGCCCAGTCATTGGTGGTGAAGTGGTGCTGTTCTGTAGTGCGACTGACCCGTGCGTGCTGCAGCTGAAACTCCACTATGGCCTGCTGCTGCTCGCACAGTCTGTCCAGCATGTGCAAGGTGGAGTTCCACCTGGTGGGCACGTTGCATATGAGGTGAGCGGGAAGGCCGAAGTTACGCTGTAGCGCAGACAGGCGAGCAGCAGCAGGATGTGAACGCCGGAAGCGCGAACAGACGGCCCGCACTTTATGCAGCAGCTCTGACATGTCGGGGTAGTTGTGAATGAACTTCTGCACCACCAAATTCAGCACATGCGCCAAGCAAGGGATGTGCGTCAAATTGGCTAGTCCCAGAGCTGCAACGAGATTTCGCCCATTATCACACACCACCAGGCCGGGCTTGAGGCTCACCGGCAGCAACCACTCGTCGGTCTGTTGTTCTATACCCCACCACAACTCCTGTGCGGTGTGGGGCCTGTCCCCCAAACATATGAGTTTCAGAATGGCCTGCTGACGTTTACCCCGGGCTGTGCTGAAGTTGGTGGTGAAGGTGTGTGGCTGACTGGATGAGCAGGTGGAAGAAGAGGAGGAGGAAGTCGAGAAGGAGGAGGTGGCAACAGGAGGCAAAGAATGTTGCCCTGCGATCCTTGGCGGCGGAAGGACGTGCGCTAAACAGCTCTCCGCCTGGGGCCCAGCTGCCACTACATTTACCCAGTGTGCAGTTAGGGAGATATAGCGTCCCTGGCCGTGCTTACTGGTCCACGTATCTGTGGTTAGGTGGACCTTGCTACAGATGGCGTTGCGCAGTGCACACTTGATTTTATCGGATACTTGGTTGTGCAGGGAAGGCACGGCTCTCTTGGAGAAGTAGTGGCGGCTGGAAACAACATACTGTGGGACAGCAAGCGACATGAGCTGTTTGAAGCTGTCTGTGTCCACCAGCCTAAATGACAGCATTTCATAGGCCAGTAGTTTAGAAATGCTGGCATTCAGGGCCAGGGATCGAGGGTGGCTAGGTGGGAATTTACGCTTTCTCTCAAATGTTTGTGAGATGGAGAGCTGAACGCTGCCGTGTGACATGGTTGAGACGCTTGGTGACGGAGGTGGTGTTGGTGGTACATCCCCTGTTTGCTGGGCGGCAGGTGCCAACGGTCCTCCAGAGGCAGAGGAAGAGGCCGAGGCGGCAGCAGCAGAAGAGGTAGCAGGGGGAGCCTGAGTGACTTCCTTGGTTTTAAGGTGTTTACTCCACTGCAGTTCATGCTTTGCATGCAGGTGCCTGGTCATGCAGGTTGTGCTCAGGTTCAGAACGTTAATGCCTCGCTTCAGGCTCTGATGGCACAGCGTGCAAACCACTCGGGTCTTGTCGTCAGCACATTGTTTGAAGTAGTGCCATGCCAGGGAACTCCTTGAAGCTGCCTTTGGGGTGCTCGGTCCCAGATGGCGGCGGTCAGTAGCAGGAGGAGTCTCTTGGCGGCGGGTGTTCTGCTTTTGCCCACTGCTCCCTCTTTTGCTACGCTGTTGGCTCGGTCTCACCACTGCCTCTTCCTCCGAACTGTGAAAGTCAGTGGCACGACCTTCATTCCATGTGGGGTCTAGGACCTCATCGTCCCCTGCATCGTCTTCCACCCAGTCTTGATCCCTGACCTCCTGTTCAGTCTGCACACTGCAGAAAGACGCAGCAGTTGGCACCTGTGTTTCGTCATCATCAGAGACATGCTGAGGTGGTATTCCCATGTCCTCATCATCAGGAAACATAAGTGGTTGTGCGTCAGTGCATTCTATGTCTTTCACCGCTGGGGAAGGGCTAGGTGGATGCCCTTGGGAAACCCTGCCAGCGGAGTCTTCAAACAGCATAAGAGACTGCTGCATAACTTGAGGCTGAGACAGTTTCCCTGGTATGCATGGGGGTGATGTGACAGACTGATGGGGTTGGTTTTCAAGCGCCATCTGTGCGCTTTCTGCAGAAGACTGGGTGGGAGATAATGTGAACGTGCTGGATCCACTGTCGGCCACCCAATTGACTAATGCCTGTACCTGCTCAGGCCTTACCATCCTTAGAACGGCATTGGGCCTCACCATATATCGCTGTAAATTCTGGCGGCTACTGGGACCTGAGGTAGTTGGTACACTAGGACGTGTGGATGTGGCAGAACGGCCACGTCCTCTCCCAGCACCAGAGGGTCCACTAACACCACCACGACCATGTCCACGTCCGCGTCCCTTACTAGATGTTTTCCTCATTGTTATGGTTCACCACAACAACAAAAATATTATTTGGCCCAATGTATTGTATTCAAATTCAGCGGGATATAAATTTGAGGCCTAGTATTTAGGCGCTGGGTGACCGGTATGGATTTAGTGACAGAATTAGACTTGGAAATGCACAGTAGCGTGTGTGTGAAGTTATTCTGAATGACCCTATGTGCACCTTGAATATTATATACCCTTTTAGGGATAGATTTCAAATAGCTCTGATATAGCAGAAACCACTAAATTATGAAATTGCTAAATTGGGAATTGTATTTCAACCCTGAACAAAAAATGTGCTTTGACGGACACTAAATAACTTGCCCAGCCACAACAGTACAGCGGTAACGACAGATTTAGCAGGATATAAATTTGAGGCCTAGTATTTAGGCGCTGGGTGACCGGTATGGATTTAGTGACAGAATTAGACTGGGATATGGCCAAAAAATAACCACACTATTGCTGGTTAAATGCACTTGGTGTGACAGCTTGACCAACCACAATACTGAGGGTTAAATGCACTTGGTGACGGGCGCAGCTTGCCCCTGATGTAGTATATGGCTAAAAAATGAACAGACTATTGCTGGTTAAATGCACTTGGTGTGACAGCTTCACCCTGATGTAGGCTTTAGCCAAAAAACAACCACACCATTGAGGGTTAAATGCACTTGGTGACAGGCGCAGCTTGCCCCTGATGTAGTATATGGCCAAAAAATGAACAGACTATTGCTGGTTAAATGCACTTGGTGTGACAGCTTGACCAACCACACTACTGAGGGTTAAATGCACTTGGTGACGGGCGCAGCTTGCCCCTGATGTAGTATATGGCCAAAAAATGAACAGACTATTGCTGGTTAAATGCACTTGGTGTGACAGCTTGACCAACCACACTACTGAGGGTTAAATGCACTTGGTGACGGGCGCAGCTTGCCCCTGATGTAGTATATGGCCAAAAAATGAACAGACTATTGCTGGTTAAATGCACTTGGTGTGACAGCTTGACCAACCACACTACTGAGGGTTAAATGCACTTGGTGACTGGCGCAGCTTGCCCCTGATGTAGTATATGGCCAAAAAATTAACAGACTATTGCTGGTTAAATGCACTTGGTGTGACAGCTTCACCCTGATGTAGGCTTTAGCCAAAAAACAACCACACCATTGAGGGTTAAATGCACTTGGTGACAGGCGCAGCTTGCCCCTGATGTAGTATATGGCCAAAAAATGAACAGACTATTGCTGGTTAAATGCACTTGGTGACGGGCGCAGCTTGCCCCTGATGTAGTATATGGCCAAAAAATAAACAGACTATTGCTGGTTAAATGCACTTGGTGTGACAGCTTCACCCTGATGTAGGCTTTAGCAAAAAAATAACCACACCATTGAGGGTTAAATGCACTTGGTGACGGGCGCAGCTTGCCCCTGATGTAGTATATGGCCAAAAAATAAACAGACTATTGCTGGTTAAATGCACTTGGTGTGACAGCTTCACCCTGATGTAGGCTTTAGCCAAAAAACAACCACACCATTGAGGGTTAAATGCACTTGGTCGCAGCACCGCACAAGACACAAAATGGCCGCCGATCACCCCAGAAAAAAGTGACTGACAAACGGTCTGGGCAGCCTAAAAACAGTGAGCATTTGAATTTCAGCAGCTCAATGATGCACAGCTGCAGATCGATCGATTAATCAAGTCCTTTGGAGGAGTTAATCTGCCTAATCTCGCCCTACTGTCGCAGCCGCAACCTCTCCCTACGCTAATCAGAGCAGAGTGACGGGCGGCGCTATGTGACTCCAGCTTAAATAGAGGCTGGGTCACATGGTGCTCTGGCCAATCACAGCCATGCCAATAGTAGGCATGGCTGTGACGGCCTCTTGGGGCAAGTAGTATGACGCTTGTTGATTGGCTGCTTTGCAGCCTTTCAAAAAGCGCCAAGAAAGCGTCACAAAAGCGCCAAGAAAGCGACGAACACCGAACCCGAACCCGGACTTTTACGAAAATGTCCGGGTTCGGGTCCGTGTCACGGACACCCCAAAATTCGGTACGAACCCGAACTATACAGTTCGAGTTCGCTCATCCCTAATTATGAACACTGGAGGAGGGGCTGATGGGAAAAACTGGTTAGCACACATACATTTGGGAGATTCCACCTAGAAATTCATCCAAGGTAGGATGTATTGATTTGCCCTATCTCTTGTACACCCTGCGGTGTCGGTCATGTGTTATAATGTGGTAGATAGACATGTTTTATAGCTAGTGTTGATTGAGCACCATAGTGCTCATGCCAAACACATCGGGATGTTCGGGTGCTCGACCGAGCACCCGAGTATAATGGAAGTCCAAGGGAGAACCCGAGCATTAAGTCAGGAACCCACCTCTCTGAAGAAGGGAGGGTGCCTGGTTCATAGGAAAATGTCATAAATTGATGGAAACACCACCGAAATGGTTCTGGAACAGCTTGGGGAGGATGTCTGGATGCATCTTGTACTTGCAGGTCGCTGCTGGGAATGATGTTGTGCGAATAGTACGCCACTTATACAGATTTACAATAATATGCACAAAACTGAAAAAAAAAAATTTAGAGGAAAAATTGATAGGAAACATTTTTTTCTATATATTTACATGTATATAAAGTGCAAGTGCTGCCAAAAATTACAAGGAAGAGGCACTCCGATACAAGCTGTATATCACATAAAGAAGGGCCTCATTTACATTGTGGTACAATTGTTCATGTAGTGGGACAAGGAACTGGCACTCCAATACACCCTTTGTTACACAAAAAGGAGGGCATCATACACAACTTTAAAAAATTATGATTAATGGCCTGCTGGTGACCCTCAAAAACATTTGGAGCAAAGTCCTGCTGATCTGACCATCTAAAACATTATGGGCGAGGGGCTGCTGCCGCTTTGGTAGCTCTAGATAACCTGTGGGCGATCGCACGTCCCAGTAATGGCGACAATCCATTCAGATGTCTGCCCTATCAACTTTCGATGTTATTTTTAGCCCAAACCATGTAGACCATGGGTAACGGGGGAATCATGGTTCGATTCTGGAGACTGAGCCTGAGAAACAGCTATGGCTACCACATCCAAGCAAGGGAGCAAATTACCTATTAGGTATAATTAGGTGAGGGCCTGCAGGTAAACTGACCCTGTAAAAGATTTTAGGTGCGGGCCTGCTGGTGAGCCGACCCTGCAAAAGAGAAAAGAGTTTAGGTGTGGGCCTGCAGGTGAACTGACCCTCTAAAACAATATATGTGAGGGCCTTCAGATGAGCTGACCATATAAAAGATTTGAGGCATGGGCCTGCTGGTAAGCTGACCCTGTAAAAGATTTTATGTGCGGGCCAGCAAGTCAGCTGACCCTCTAAAAAATTAAATGCAAGGGCCTTCAGGTGAGCTGACCCTGTAAAAGATTTGAGGTGCGGGCCTGGTGGTGAGCTGACCCTGTAAAAGATTTGAGGTGCGGGCCTGCTGGTGAGCTGACCCTGTAAAAGATTTGAGGTGCGGGCCTGCTGGTGAGCTGACCCTTTAAAATATTTTATGTGTGGGCCTGTTGGTGAGCTGACCCTCTAAAATATTATATGCAAGGGCCTGCAGCTGAGCTGACCCTCTAAAAAATTATATGCAAGGGCCTGCATGTGAGCTTACACTGTAAAACATTATATGCGAAGGGCATATATGCAAGGGCATTATATGTGACGAATAAGCATGTTGATATGATGGAAGAGGAGGAGGAGGATGAGAAAAGGAAGATTTAACCATATACTCTTTTTTGTGGTGGAAGGGGTGCATGGGAATACAGTGTATTCAGTACATTATAAACAACACATTTAAAGTGCCTTTATATTTAGCCGCTTTCCTCTGGTGGAGTCAGAAGTCATGGTCAATCCAGGTCTTGTTCATTTTTATAAGAGTAAACCTGTCAGCATTTTTAGTTGACAAAATGCTGGCGGCAGGGCAGGCCAGCACCTCCAAGACATAGAACGCCAGTTCATGGCATGTGTCCAGCTTGGACACCCAGTAGTTGTAAGGCACTGAGGGATCATTGAGGATGTTGACACGGTCTGCTATGTACTCCTTCACCATCTTCAAACATTTTTCCCTCCTTGTGACACTAGGCCGCGTATCAGGGTAAGGGTGCTGGCGGGGTGTCATGAAACTGTCCTAGGCTTTGAAGAGTGTTTCCCTGCCTCTTTTGGAACTGCTGTGTGTTCCACTAGTCTCCCCTCCTCGGTTGGCCAAGGAACTACGGACTCTGCCGCCAGCGTTGTCAGATGGAAATTTTTGAAGCAATGTTTCAACAAAGATCATCCGGTATTGCACCGTTTTGCTTGTCCTCTCCACTAGAGGAATGAGAGATGAGAAGTTCTCTTTGTAGCGGGGGTCGAGAAGGGTGAACAACCAGTAATCTGTGTTGTCTAAAATGCGTATAACTAGCCGGTCGTGGGAAAGGCAGCCTAACATGTGTCAGTCATGTGTGCCAGAGTACCAACAGGCAAGACTTCGCTGTTGTCATCAGGAGGATCACGCTCAATCTCCTCATCCTCTTCCTCCTCTTCTGCCCACCCACGCAGAACAGATGGAATTAAACTCCCATGGGTACAACCCTTTGTAGCGGAGGCAACCGTCTCCTGCTCCTCCTCCTCCTTTTCATCATCATCATCCAATTCACGCTGAGAAGACGAACTGAGGGTGGTCTGGCTATCACCCTGTGTAATGTCTTCCCCCATTTTCACCTTTTCCACATTCAAAGAGTCTTCCTTAATTGTGAGCAGCGAGCGTTTGAGTTGACACAGAAGTGGGATGGTTACGCTGTTAATATCGTTATCGCTGCTCACCATCTGTGTTGATTCCTCAAAGTTTCTTAAAACCTCACAGAGGTCAGACATCCATGGCCACTCCTTGCTTGTGAATAGCAGAAGCTGACTGGAAAGGCGATGACCATGTTGCAGCTGGTATTCCACTACTGCCCTGTGCTGCTCACAAAGCCTAGCCAAAATGTGGAACGTGGAGTTTCAGCGCATGCTCATGTCGCACAACAGCCGGTGAGCTGTCAATTTTAAGTGCTGCTGCAGCATTGACATACCAGCTGAAGCTGTTGGTGACTTGCAGAAATGTACACACACGCAGCGCACCTTGACCAGTAGCTCAGGCAAATTGGGGTAGGTTTTGAGAAACCACTGAACCACAAGGTTGAACACGTGGGCTAGGCTTGGGAGCTTGCCGAGCTCCAAAGCCACCACCAAGTTACGGCCATTATCAGACATAACCATGCCTGGTTCTAGGTTGAGTGGCGAGAGCCACAGCTCAGTTTGGTCTCTTATCCCCTGCCACAGCTCTAAAGTGTGCTGTTTGTCCTCTAAGCATATCAGCTTCAGCTCGGCCTGTTGCCGATTCCCCACTGCGGTGCTACACTGCTTCCAGCTACCAACTGATGACTGACTAGTGCTGCATGTGGATAATTTGGAGGTGGAAGTGGAGGAGGAGGCGGAGGAGGAGAAGTGGGGGTTGGAGCCACTAACGTAGGTGCTGGCAGAAACACTGATCGACATAGGACCCGCAATCCTTGGTGTCGGTAGCACCTGTGCCATCCCAGGGTACGACTCGCTCCCGGCCTCCACAATGTTCACCCAGTGTGCTGTAAAGGAAATGTGGCATCCCCGGCCGAATGCACTTGTCCATGGTTAAGTTGACCATCCCAGTAACTACGTTGGTCAGGGCACGTGTGATGTTACATGACACATGTTGGTGTAAGGCGGGCACAGCACACCTTGAAAAATAGTGGTGGCTGGGGACTGCGTAACAAGGGGCCGACATCAGGCTGCGGAAGGCCTCAGTGTTAACAATCCTGAATGGCAACATTTCCAGGGCCAGTAATTTGGAAAGTTGCGCATTTAGTGCTATGTCCTGTGGGTGGGTGGCTTGGTATTTGCGCTTGCGTTCAAATGCCTGGGGTAAGGACATTTGTATGCTGTGCTGGGACACGGAAGTGGATGTGGTCGCTGATGGTGCTTGAGAAGTCCAGGTGCAGGGCGGGATGAATCCAAGCCTGCACCTTCGACAGGGGATTGGCCAGCACGTAACACAGGGGAAGAGGAGGCAGTGGTGTGACTCGCAGACACAGATTGTGGAGGTGTTCGTCCCACTTATTACGCTGCTTGGATGCCATGTGCCGGATCATGCTGGTAGTAAAGTTGTCAGGTCATTTTCATATGGCACAGGTTGCAAACTACTATTCTTTTATCGTCCGCACTTTCCTCAAAACAGTGCCATGTACTGCTGTCCTTGCTCTGCTTTCCACCTTCCCAGCTTGGGTCAGTGACCTCATCGTCCACCATATCCTCTTCCACTTCCTCACTCTGATCATCCTCCTGATTTGTTGACCTAACCACAACCTCAGTGATTGACAACTGTGTCTCATCCTCTTCATCAACGTCTTGAGACAGTAATTGCGGTTGACTCATTGGCAATTGTGTCTCATCATAATCCACCTCATTAAACACTAATTTCCATTCCCCACCGTCATGTTCTTGTGACTGTAAATGTTTAAAAGGTTGGGAATCAGGGCACAAGATCTCATGTCCCTCTTCAAGCGTGCTTGGCGAGAGGGCCAAATCAAGTAATGGCGATGAAAAGAGGTCCTCGGAATATCCAAAAGTGGGATCACTTGTTTGGCCAGACTGAAAAGATGGGAGGAAGGAGGTTCAGGGTGAGGATTGTGTTGACCAGACTCCTGGCTACTGAGACTGGACTTGGTGTAAGACAGGGTGGTCCTTAACCGACTGGAAGCATTATCTGCTGGAATTCAACCGACCACCTGGTCGCACTGGTTTGACTTCAAGAGTGGTGTCCTGTGCCGCCCTGAAAACTGGGACATGAAGCTAGAGATCTTGGATGATTGTTTTACTTGTGCTCTGGTAGCAGGCACTGTTTCTTTGCACCCAGGGCCACGACCTCTGTGTGCACCATGAGCAACACGGCCACTTCCCTGTCCCTTAAGGCTTGCCTTCTTCATTTTAAATGTGATATATGCTTGAAAGTATGTCACACGTACAGTAGCGTAGGCTTTGCAAGTGTATGTGCAAAAAAATTTACAAAGGTAATTGTGATGAGGAAACTGTCACAGTTCACAGTATCTATGGAAAAAGTGTACTGGATGTCACTGATATTTTAGGGATGCGCACACTTTAAACAGGAGATGTGGCGCGGATAATTTAACTGTCCGAAGCGGACACTGTCTATGGAAAAAGTGCACTGGATGTCACTGATATTTTAGGGATGTGCACACTTTAAACAGGAGAGGTGGCATAGATAATTTTACCGTCTACGGAAAAAGTGTACTGGTGTCACGATCAGTGTGGGGGAAAACTCCACACTAAACACAGGAGGGAAGGGGGACAGTAACTGGGCCTGGAAACTAGGGAAGGGACAGGTCACCTCCTAAACAACCCTAATCTGGGCCCTAACTACCTATCCATATGAATAGACCTTGAAGGTAGGAATATTCATATGCTGTATACCTAGGCTCTTATATCCCTATGTGCCCTGGAATGAGGTTAGGACCAGAGACTAGGGATGAGCGAACTCGAACTGTATAGTTCGGGTTCGTACCGAATTTTGGGGTGTCCGTGACACGGACCCGAACCCGGACATTTTCGTAAAAGTCCGGGTTCGGGTTCGGTGTTCGTCGCTTTCTTGGCGCTTTTGTGACGCTTTCTTGGCGCTTTTTGAAAGGCTGCAAAGCAGCCAATCAACAAGCGTCATACTACTTGCCCCAAGAGGCCATCACAGCCATGCCTACTATTGGCATGGCTGTGATTGGCCAGAGCACCATGTGACCCAGCCTCTATTTAAGCTGGAGTCACATAGCGCCGCCCGTCACTCTGCTCTGATTAGCGTAGGGAGAGGTTGCGGCTGCGACAGTAGGGCGAGATTAGGCAGATTAACTCCTCCAAAGGACTTGATTAACTGATCGATCTGCAGCTGTGGATCATTGAGCTGCTGATCCTCAATTGCTCACTGTTTTTAGGCTGCCCAGACCGTTTGTCAGTCACATTTTTCTGGGGTGATCGGCGGCCATTTTGTGTCTTGTGGTGCGCCAGCACAAGCTGCGACCAAGTGCATTTAACCCTCAATGGTGTGGTTGTTTTTTGGCTAAAGCCTACATCAGGGTGAAGCTGTCACACCAAGTGCATTTAACCAGCAATAGTCTGTTTATTTTTTGGCCATATACTACATCAGGGGCAAGCTGCGCCTGTCACCAAGTGCATTTAACCCTCAATGGTGCGTTTGTTTTTTGGCTAAAGCCTACATCAGGGTGAAGCTGTCACACCAAGTGCATTTAACCAGCAATAGTCTGTTTATTTTTTGGCCATATACTACATCAGGGGCAAGCTGCGCCCGTCACCAAGTGCATTTAACCCTCAGTAGTGTGGTTGGTCAAGCTATCACACCAAGTGCATTTAACCAGCAATAGTCTGTTCATTTTTTGGCCATATACTAAATCAGGGGCAAGCTGCGCCCGTCACCAAGTGCATTTAACCAGCAATAGTCTGTTCGTTTTTTGGCCATATACTACATCAGGGGCAAGCTGCGCCCGTCACCAAGTGCATTTAACCCTCAGTAGTGTGGTTGGTCAAGCTGTGACACCAAGTGCATTTAACCAGCAATAGTCTGTTCATTTTTTGGCCATATACTACATCAGGGGCAAGCTGCGCCCATCACCAAGTGCATTTAACCAGCAATAGTGTGGTTATTTTTTGGCCATATCCCAGTCTAATTCTGTCACTAAATCCATACCGGTCACCCAGCGCCTAAATACTAGGCCTCAAATTTATATCCCGCTAAATCTCTCGTTACCGCTGTCCTGTTGTGGCTGGGAAAGTTATTTAGTGTCCGTCAAAGCACATTTTTTGTTCTGGGTTGAAATACAATTCCCAATTTAGCAATTTAAAAATTTAGTGGTTTCTGCTGTATCAGAGCTATTTGAAATCTATCCCTAAAAGGGTATATAATATTCAAGGTGCACATAGGGACATTCAGAATAACTTCACACACCCGCTACTGTGCATTTCCAAGTCTAATTCTGTCACTAAACCCATACCTGTCACCCAGCGCCTAAATACTAGGCCTCAAATTCATATCCAGCTAAATCTGTCGTTAGTGCTGTAGCTGGGCGAGTTATTTAGTGTCCGTTCAAGCACATTTCTTGTTCTGGGTTGAAATACAATTCCCAATTTAGCAATTTCATAATTTAGTGGTTTCTGCTATATCAGAGCTATTTGAAATCTATCCCTAAAAGGGTAGATCATATTGAAGGTGCACATAGGGACATTCAGAATAACTTCACACACCCGCTACTGTGCATTTCCAAGTCTAATTCTGTCACTAAACCCATACCTGTCACCCAGCGCCTAAATACTAGGCCTCAAATTTATATCCAGCTAAATCTGTCCTTAGTGCTGTAGCTGGGCGAGTTATTTAGTGTCCGTTCAAGCACATTTCTTGTTCTGGGTTGAAATACAATTCCCAATTTAGCAATTTCATAATTTAGTGGTTTCTGCTATATCAGAGCTATTTGAAATCTATCCCTAAAAGGGTATATAATATTCAAGGTGCACATTGGGTCATTCAGAATAACTTCACACACACCCGCTACTGTGTATTTCCAAGTCTAATTCTGTCACTAAACCCATACCTGTCACCCAGCGCCTAAATACTAGGCCTCAAATTTATATCCAGCTAAATCTGTCCTTAGTGCTGTAGCTGGGCGAGTTATTTAGTGTCCGTTCAAGCACATTTCTTGTTCTGGGTTGAAATACAATTCCCAATTTAGCAATTTCATAATTTAGTGGTTTCTGCTATATCAGAGCTATTTGAAATCTATCCCTAAAAGGGTAGATCATATTGAAGGTGCACATAGGGACATTCAGAATAACTTCACACACCCGCTACTGTGCATTTCCAAGTCTAATTCTGTCACTAAACCCATACCTGTCACCCAGCGCCTAAATACTAGGCCTCAAATTCATATCCAGCTAAATCTGTCGTTAGTGCTGTAGCTGGGCGAGTTATTTAGTGTCCGTTCAAGCACATTTCTTGTTCTGGGTTGAAATACAATTCCCAATTTAGCAATTTCATAATTTAGTGGTTTCTGCTATATCAGAGCTATTTGAAATCTATCCCTAAAAGGGTAGATCATATTGAAGGTGCACATAGGGACATTCAGAATAACTTCACACACCCGCTACTGTGCATTTCCAAGTCTAATTCTGTCACTAAACCCATACCTGTCACCCAGCGCCTAAATACTAGGCCTCAAATTTATATCCAGCTAAATCTGTCCTTAGTGCTGTAGCTGGGCGAGTTATTTAGTGTCCGTTCAAGCACATTTCTTGTTCTGGGTTGAAATACAATTCCCAATTTAGCAATTTCATAATTTAGTGGTTTCTGCTATATCAGAGCTATTTGAAATCTATCCCTAAAAGGGTATATAATATTCAAGGTGCACATTGGGTCATTCAGAATAACTTCACACACACCCGCTACTGTGTATTTCCAAGTCTAATTCTGTCACTAAACCCATACCTGTCACCCAGCGCCTAAATACTAGGCCTCAAATTTATATCCAGCTAAATCTGTCCTTAGTGCTGTAGCTGGGCGAGTTATTTAGTGTCCGTTCAAGCACATTTCTTGTTCTGGGTTGAAATACAATTCCCAATTTAGCAATTTCATAATTTAGTGGTTTCTGCTATATCAGAGCTATTTGAAATCTATCCCTAAAAGGGTAGATCATATTGAAGGTGCACATAGGGACATTCAGAATAACTTCACACACCCGCTACTGTGCATTTCCAAGTCTAATTCTGTCACTAAACCCATACCTGTCACCCAGCGCCTAAATACTAGGCCTCAAATTCATATCCAGCTAAATCTGTCGTTAGTGCTGTAGCTGGGCGAGTTATTTAGTGTCCGTTCAAGCACATTTCTTGTTCTGGGTTGAAATACAATTCCCAATTTAGCAATTTCATAATTTAGTGGTTTCTGCTATATCAGAGCTATTTGAAATCTATCCCTAAAAGGGTAGATCATATTGAAGGTGCACATAGGGACATTCAGAATAACTTCACACACCCGCTACTGTGCATTTCCAAGTCTAATTCTGTCACTAAACCCATACCTGTCACCCAGCGCCTAAATACTAGGCCTCAAATTTATATCCAGCTAAATCTGTCCTTAGTGCTGTAGCTGGGCGAGTTATTTAGTGTCCGTTCAAGCACATTTTTTGTTCTGGGTTGAAATACAATTCCCAATTTAGCAATTTCATAATTTAGTGGTTTCTGCTATATCAGAGCTATTTGAAATCTATCCCTAAAAGGGTAGATCATATTGAAGGTGCACATAGGGACATTCAGAATAACTTCACACACCCGCTACTGTGTATTTCTAAGTCTAATTCTGTCACTAAACCCATACCTGTCACCCAGCGCCTAAATACTAGGCCTCAAATTTATATCCTGCTAAATCTCTCGTTAACGCTGTCCTGTTGTGGCTGGGAAAGTTATTTAGTGTCCGTCAAAGCACATTTTTTGTTCTGGGTTGAAATACAATTCCCAATTTAGCAATTTCATAATTTAGTGGTTTCTGCTATATCAGAGCTATTTGAAATCTATCCCTAAAAGGGTATATAATATTCAAGGTGCACATTGGGTCATTCAGAATAACTTCACACACACACGCTTCTGTGCATTTCCAAGTCTAATTCTGTCACTAAATCCATACCGGTCACCCAGCGCCTAAATACTAGGCCTCAAATTTATATCCCGCTGAATTTGAATACAATACATTGGGCCAAATAATATATTTGTTGTTGTGGTGAACCATAACAATGAGAAAAACATCTAGTAAGGGACGCGGACGTGGACGTGGACATGGTCGTGGTGGTGTTAGTGGACCCTCTGGTGCTGGGAGAGGACGTGGCCGTTCTGCCACATCCACACGTCCTAGTGTACCAACTACCTCAGGTCCCAGTAGCCGCCAGAATTTACAGCGATATATGGTGGGGCCCAATGCCGTTCTAAGGATGGTAAGGCCTGAGCAGGTACAGGCATTAGTCAATTGGGTGGCCGACAGTGGATCCAGCACGTTCACATTATCTCCCACCCAGTCTTCTGCAGAAAGCGCACAGATGGCGCCTGAAAACCAACCCCATCAGTCTGTCACATCACCCCCATGCATACCAGGGAAACTGTCTCAGCCTCAAGTTATGCAGCAGTCTCTTATGCTGTTTGAAGACTCCGCTGGCAGGGTTTCCCAAGGGCATCCACCTAGCCCTTCCCCAGCGGTGAAAGACATAGAATGCACTGACGCACAACCACTTATGTTTCCTGATGATGAGGACATGGGAATACCACCTCAGCATGTCTCTGATGATGACGAAACACAGGTGCCAACTGCTGCGTCTTTCTGCAGTGTGCAGACTGAACAGGAGGTCAGGGATCAAGACTGGGTGGAAGACGATGCAGGGGACGATGAGGTCCTAGACCCCACATGGAATGAAGGTCGTGCCACTGACTTTCACAGTTCGGAGGAAGAGGCAGTGGTGAGACCGAGCCAACAGCGTAGCAAAAGAGGGAGCAGTGGGCAAAAGCAGAACACCCGCCGCCAAGAGACTCCGCCTGCTACTGACCGCCGCCATCTGGGACCGAGCACCCCAAAGGCAGCTTCAAGGAGTTCCCTGGCATGGCACTTCTTCAAACAATGTGCTGACGACAAGACCCGAGTGGTTTGCACGCTGTGCCATCAGAGCCTGAAGCGAGGCATTAACGTTCTGAACCTGAGCACAACCTGCATGACCAGGCACCTGCATGCAAAGCATGAACTGCAGTGGAGTAAACACCTTAAAACCAAGGAAGTCACTCAGGCTCCCCCTGCTACCTCTTCTGCTGCTGCCGCCTCGGCCTATTCTGCTGCTGCCGCCTCGGCCTCTTCCTCCGCCTCTGGAGGAACGTTGGCACCTGCCGCCCAGCAAACAGGGGATGTACCACCAACACCACCACCACCACCTCCGTCACCAAGCGTCTCAACCATGTCACACGCCAGCCTTCAGCTCTCCATCTCACAAACATTTGATAGAAAGCGTAAATTCCCACCTAGCCACCCTCGATCCCTGGCCCTGAATGCCAGCATTTCTAAACTACTGGCCTATGAAATGCTGTCATTTAGGCTGGTGGACACAGACAGCTTCAAACAGCTCATGTCGCTTGCTGTCCCACAGTATGTTGTTCCCAGCCGCCACTACTTCTCCAAGAGAGCCGTGCCTTCCCTGCACAACCAAGTATCCGATAAAATCAAGTGTGCACTGCGCAACGCCATCTGTAGCAAGGTCCACCTAACCACAGATACGTGGACCAGTAAGCACGGCCAGGGACGCTATATCTCCCTAACTGCACACTGGGTAAATGTAGTGGCAGCTGGGCCCCAGGCGGAGAGCTGTTTGGCGCACGTCCTTCCGCCGCCAAGGATCGCAGGGCAACATTCTTTGCCTCCTGTTGCCACCTCCTCCTTCTCGGCTTCCTCCTCCTCTTCTTCCACCTGCTCATCCAGTCAGCCACACACCTTCACCACCAACTTCAGCACAGCCCGGGGTAAACGTCAGCAGGCCATTCTGAAACTCATATGTTTGGGGGACAGGCCCCACACCGCACAGGAGTTGTGGCGGGGTATTGAACAACAGACCGACGAGTGGTTGCTGCCGGTGAGCCTCAAGCCCGGCCTGGTGGTGTGTGATAATGGGCGAAATCTCGTTGCAGCTCTGGGACTAGCCAATTTGACGCACATCCCTTGCTTGGCGCATGTGCTGAATTTGGTGGTGCAGAAGTTCATTCACAACTACCCCGACATGTCAGAGCTGCTGCATAAAGTGCGGGCCGTCTGTTCGCGCTTCCGGCGTTCACATCCTGCTGCTGCTCGCCTGTCTGCGCTACAGCGTAACTTCGGCCTTCCCGCTCACCTCATATGCAACGTGCCCACCAGGTGGAACTCCACCTTGCACATGCTGGACAGACTGTGCGAGCAGCAGCAGGCCATAGTGGAGTTTCAGCTGCAGCACGCACGGGTCAGTCGCACTACAGAACAGCACCACTTCACCACCAATGACTGGGCCTCCATGCGAGACCTGTGTGCCCTGTTGCGCTGTTTCGAGTACTCCACCAACATGGCCAGTGGCGATGACACCGTTATCAGCGTTACAATACCACTTCTATGTCTCCTTGAGAAAACACTTAGGGCGATGATGGAAGAGGAGGTGGCCCAGGAGGAGGAGGAGGAGGAGGAGGAAGAGGGGTCATTTTTAGCACTTTCAGGCCAGTCTCTTCGAAGTGACTCAGAGGGAGGTTTTTGGCAACAGCAGAGGCCAGGTACAAATGTGGCCAGCCAGGGCCCACTACTGGAGGACGAGGAGGACGAGGATGAGGAGGAGGTGGAGGAGGATGAGGATGAAGCATGGTCACAGCGGGGTGGCACCCAACGCAGCTCGGGTCCATCACTGGTGCGTGGCTGGGGGGAAAGGCAGGACGATGACGATACGCCTCCCACAGAGGACAGCTTGTCCTTACCCCTGGGCAGCCTGGCACACATGAGCGACTACATGCTGCAGTGCCTGCGCAACGACAGCAGAGTTGCCCACATTTTAACCTGTGCGGACTACTGGGTTGCCACCCTGCTGAATCCATGCTACAAAGACAATGTGCCCACCTTACTTCCTGCACTGGAGCGTGATAGGAAGATGCGCGAGTACAAGCGCACGTTGGTAGACGCGCTACTGAGAGCATTCCCAAATGTCACAGGGGAACAAGTGGAAGCCCAAGGCCAAGGCAGAGGAGGAGCAAGAGGTCGCCAAGGCAGCTGTGTCACGGCCAGCTCCTCTGAGGGCAGGGTTAGCATGGCAGAGATGTGGAAAACTTTTGTCAACACGCCACAGCTAACTGCACCACCACCTGATACGCAACGTGTTAGCAGGAGGCAACATTTCACTAACATGGTGGAACAGTACGTGTGCACACCCCTCCACGTACTGACTGATGGTTCGGCCCCATTCAACTTCTGGGTCTCTAAATTGTCCACGTGGCCAGAGCTAGCCTTTTATGCCTTGGAGGTGCTGGCCTGCCCGGCAGCCAGCGTTTTGTCTGAACGTGTATTCAGCACGGCAGGGGGCGTCATTACAGACAAACGCAGCCGCCTGTCTACAGCCAATGTGGACAAGCTGACGTTCATAAAAATGAACCAGGCATGGATCCCACAGGACCTGTCCGTCCCTTGTCCAGATTAGACATTAACTACCTCCCCATAACCATATATTATTGGACTCCAGGGCACTTCCTCATTCAATCCTATTTTTATTTTCATTTTACCATTATATTGCGAGGCTACCCAAAGTTGAATGAACCTCTCCTCTGCCTGTGTGCTAGGCCTAAATATATGCCAATGGACTGTTGCAGTGGTGGCTGACATGAAGCCTGATTCTCTGCTATGACATGCAGACTAATTCTCTGCTGACATGAAGCCAGATTGTCTGTTACGGGACCTCTCTCCTCTGCCTGGGTGCTGGGCCTAAATTTATGACAATGGACTGTTGCAGTGGTGGCTGACGTGAAGCCTGATTCTCTGCTATGACATGCAGACTGATTCTCTGCTGACATGAAGCCAGATTGTCTGTTACGGGACCTCTCTGCTCTGCCTGTGTGCTAGGCCTAAATATATGCCAATGGACTGTTGCAGTGGTGGGTGACGTGAAGCCTCATTCTCTGCTATGACATGCAGACTGATTCTCTGCTGTCATGAAGCCAGATTGTCTGTTACGGGACCTCTCTGCTCTGCCTGTGTGCTAGGCCTAAATATATGCCAATGGACTGTTGCAGTGGTGGGTGACGTGAAGCCTCATTCTCTGCTATGACATGCAGACTGATTCTCTGCTGACATGAAGCCAGATCCTCTGTTACGGGACCTCTCTCCTCTGCCTGTGTGTGTGCTGGGCCTAAATATATGCCAATGGACTGTTGCAGTGGTGGCTGACGTGAAGCCTCATTCTCTGCTATGACATGCAGACTGATTCTCTGCTGACATGAAGCCAGATTCTCTGTTACGGGACCTCTCTCCTCTGCCTGTGTGTGTGCTGGGCCTAAATATATGCCAATGGACTGTTGCAGTGGTGGCTGACGTGAAGCCTCATTCTCTGCTATGACATGCAGACTGATTCTCTGCTGACATGAAGCCAGATTCTCTGTTACGGGACCTCTCTCCTCTGCCTGTGTGTGTGCTGGGCCTAAATATATGCCAATGGACTGTTGCAGTGGTGGCTGACGTGAAGCCTCATTCTCTGCTATGACATGCAGACTAATTCTCTGCTGACATGAAGACAGATTCTCTGTTACGGGACCTCCCTCCTCTGCCTGGGTGCTGGGCCTAAATATATGCCAATGGACTGTTGCAGTGGTGGCTGACGTGAAGCCTCATTCTCTGCTATGACATGCAGACTAATTCTCTGCTGACATGAAGACAGATTCTCTGTTACGGGACCTCTCTCCTCTGCCTGTGTGTGTGCTGGGCCTAAATATATGCCAATGGACTGTTGCAGTGGTGGCTGACGTGAAGCCTCATTCTCTGCTATGACATGCAGACTGATTCTCTGCTGACATGAAGCCAGATTCTCTGTTACGGGACCTCTCTCCTCTGCCTGTGTGTGTGCTGGGCCTAAATATATGCCAATGGACTGTTGCAGTGGTGGCTGACGTGAAGCCTCATTCTCTGCTATGACATGCAGACTAATTCTCTGCTGACATGAAGACAGATTCTCTGTTACGGGACCTCCCTCCTCTGCCTGGGTGCTGGGCCTAAATATATGCCAATGGACTGTTGCAGTGGTGGCTGACGTGAAGCCTCATTCTCTGCTATGACATGCAGACTGATTCTCTGCTGACATGAAGACAGATTCTCTGTTACGGGACCTCTCTCCTCTGCCTGTGTGTGTGCTGGGCCTAAATATATGCCAATGGACTGTTGCAGTGGTGGCTGACGTGAAGCCTCATTCTCTGCTATGACATGCAGACTGATTCTCTGCTGACATGAAGCCAGATTCTCTGTTACGGGACCTCTCTCCTCTGCCTGTGTGTGTGCTGGGCCTAAATATATGCCAATGGACTGTTGCAGTGGTGGCTGACGTGAAGCCTCATTCTCTGCTATGACATGCAGACTAATTCTCTGCTGACATGAAGACAGATTCTCTGTTACGGGACCTCCCTCCTCTGCCTGGGTGCTGGGCCTAAATATATGCCAATGGACTGTTGCAGTGGTGGCTGACGTGAAGCCTCATTCTCTGCTATGACATGCAGACTGATTCTCTGCTGACATGAAGACAGATTCTCTGTTACGGGACCTCTCTCCTCTGCCTGTGTGTGTGCTGGGCCTAAATATATGCCAATGGACTGTTGCAGTGGTGGGTGACGTGAAGCCTGATTCTCTGCTATGACATGCAGACTGATTCTCTGCTGACATGAAGCCAGATTCTCTGTTACGGGACCTCTCTCCTCTGCCTGTGTGTGTGCTGGGCCTAAATATATGCCAATGGACTGTTGCAGTGGTGGCTGACGTGAAGCCTCATTCTCTGCTATGACATGCAGACTAATTCTCTGCTGACATGAAGACAGATTCTCTGTTACGGGACCTCCCTCCTCTGCCTGGGTGCTGGGCCTAAATATATGCCAATGGACTGTTGCAGTGGTGGCTGACGTGAAGCCTCATTCTCTGCTATGACATGCAGACTAATTCTCTGCTGACATGAAGACAGATTCTCTGTTACGGGACCTCTCTCCTCTGCCTGGGTGCCGGGGCCTAAATATCTGAGAATGGACTGTTCCAGTGGTGGGTGACGGGAAGCCAGATTCTCTGCTATGGAACCTCTCTCCAATTGATTTTGGTTAATTTTTATTTATTTAATTTTTATTTTAATTCATTTCCCTATCCACATTTGTTTGCAGGGGATTTACCTACATGTTGCTGCCTTTTGCAGCCCTCTAGCTCTTTCCTGGGCTGTTTTACAGCCTTTTTAGTGCCGAAAAGTTCGGGTCCCCATTGACTTCAATGGGGTTCGGGTTCGGGACGAAGTTCGGATCGGGTTCGGGACGAAGTTCGGATCGGGTTCGGATCCCGAACCCGAACATTTCCGGGATGTTCGGCCGAACTTCTCGAACCCGAACATCCAGGTGTTCGCTCAACTCTACCAGAGACAACCCATTCCTCCCCAGATGGATGAATGGAAGTCTCTGTCTCAAGCCCAGATACAAACAACAGGGAATATAACAAACACAAAACAATAAGAAAAGACAAGACTTATCTGAAAGTAGAAAACTGGAAACTCCAGAAGCACCACAGAGTACAACCAACCAGCTAGTTAGAAGGCAGGAAGAAAATCTATAAACCGCACCTCCAAGAGTGAGAAGCGGCTACTTATGGGGAAAGTAAATTACCAACAAGCAACACCTGAAGCAAGGGGTGTGGCATTCACCAAAACACAGACACAATAAGATCCACAGTGAACTTGTAAATTTAACCCACGAGCTGCCAGTCTCTCTGATCTCCTGGTACCTGCCACGGGAACGCCCGTGACAACTGGATGTCACTGATATTTTAGGGATGCGCAAACTTTAAACAGGATATGTGGCGCGGATAATTTTACTCTCCGCAGGGGACACCGTCTACGGAAAAAGTGTACTAGATGTCACTGATATTTTAGGGATGCGCACACTTTAAACAGGAGATGTGGCGCAGATAATTTAAGTGTCCGTAGGGGACACCATCTAAGGAAAAAGTGTACTGGATGTCACTGATATTTTAGGGATGTGCACAATTTACACAAGAGATATGGCGTTAATAATTTAACTGTCCACAGCAGCCTATTATACGGTATTTTGCACAGGATGCGCTAAAAATATACAGTATATTGCTGCTGTCACACACAATAGTCCTTAAAAGGACTTTTAGGTCTCTGAAAAGTTTTTTGTATAAAAATCTTCCTATTACACTCCCTATACTGTCTGTCCCTTCCCATGCACAGCTCTCCCTAACACCGAGCAATTTAGCGCAGGTTACACTACAAACATATATTGCTGCTTTCACACACAATAGTCCTTACAAGGACTTTTGGCTCTATGAATACGTTTTTGTAGAAAAATGTAATTCAATTTAAGTCCCTACATTCTCTGTCCCTTTCTATGCTCAACTCCCCCTGACTTAGAATAAGCCGAACATGCGTCATCGGGTGCTATATAGGCCAGCGTTCCGGCCCGCCAATCACTGTAATGCCAGTAGCCAACATGGCTACTAGTATTACAGTGAGGGCAGTACTTACCTGCACATTTATTGGCTGCTTAGCAGCCGCGAAACGTGCAGGGAGGAGGCTCGAGCATTGCGCTCGAGCACATGCGGTACTCGGCCCAATGGAGTCTCATCCCATATTGCATGTTGTATATTTAGGCTAGTGATATATTTACTTTTTTTTTTTGTATGTGATTTGTTTATGCTATTGTCACGGGATGCCGAGGCGCTCTCTCTCCTCAGCGCCGTCGGCGTTCCTGTCTCTGTGCAGGAGCGAGGATGCGCACAGCGTCCTCGTCTCGTAGGTGATAGGGGCGGGACGGACGGGCCGCGCACTTCTCTTCCGCATGGCCGTCGTCCTCAGTTTCTCCGGCAACCAGGGGAAGTCTGAGCACCGAGCTGGGCACTCAGTGCTCAGCTGTATTCACTAGTGTGGGGTCATGTGGTGCTGGCCACGTCACATGACCACAGCTGGCCAGTATTTAACAGGCGGCCCGCTGGCCACAGGTTGCCTGTTAATTAGGTTCATTGCGATTTTTGTTACCCGGCATACTTAACTGTTCCTGTGTTCCCTGACGATCCTCTGCCTGCTCCTACTGTACTGCGCTGCTCTCCTGGTATTCTGACCCCGGCTTCCATCTGACGATTCTTTGCGGACTCCTGTTGTACTTCATTACTCTCCTGGTATTTGACACTGGCTTCTCCTAACTATTCTCTGCTTTATATTTTTGTACTGCGTTGCTCTCTTGGTATTGACCCGGTCCGTTTATTATCCGATATTTGTCTTGTCTGTCCTCCCAGCAAGTATTCTAAGCTAGGGACTGCCGTCCAGTTGTCCCCTGTCATCAGGACTTGTAAGGAAAGTAGGCAGGGCCATGGGTTGAGGGTGGAGCGCAGTGGTTACTATCCTCCCCTCTGTGTGTGTGTGTGTGTGTACGTGACTGTTACAGTTATCTTATATTTAATCACACTTGGTAAATATATTTATTTACTTAGCCTGCGTAAACGTATTAATTCTCAAATCTTTTGAATTGTCGTTTTGAAGCAATTCTTTGCATGGGAAAGCTTATAATGTTGAGATTTTAGGGCTAGAGTAACATCCATAGTGTTCTGAAAGGTAGGGAAAAATTCACTGTAGGAAACAAAGAAGAGTTCGGCCATGAGTGCATGGAAGAAAACCCAGTCCAGCTACAGGGAAAATACTTCAACCCGAAAAAAAAAAAATCTCCAGTACTTCTTGGAATGTACGTTCTTTGCCATAGCCAAGTCGTACTAAACATAGGGTAGTTTATATAGACCCCCCTACACAGGTGACCCAGCTAGGCCAGTTAAACTAATTCTATCCATGCCAATATAAATATACACAAATTAGTGCAAAAAAGGAACCCTAATTAATATTTAAAAGTACATAAGGTCTGTCCTCTTATTCATACCTTTATGTGTCCTTGTATCCAAATTTAGAATCCAAAAGGCTTCTCTTGTATGTAACTTTTTTCTAAATCTCCCCCTATGTTTGGGTTATCCACCATTTCCAGGCCCATCACTTGAAGGGAACATTGATCTCCCTAATGTACTGTACTTTTTAAAAGTGCCAGGATGCAGCAGATATAGTAGTGGGACTAACAGCCCACAATATATGTTCTCCTAATGTTTTCCACACATGATACCTTACATGAAGTGCATGCAATACCATACAACACATGATTTGGGCTACAGTTAATAAATGCACCTATTTTATATTCTCGACCAGTGCTGTAAGAATACTCCTTATAGTCCTGGCTTTGTGCACATATTTACACAATCCAGATCTCGCTGATCTACATTTGGAAGACCCTATAGTGTTTACCGGTATATATGTTTCAGATTTTGCTACTGCCTTGTCCTGGTACAAACTAGGAGATACCATGTTCCCTATGGTGATAATGCACGCCTGAAAAAAAAGAACGTGTTTGTAAATCTCAGCAAAAAATTGTTAAAGACTTACGTATGATGTTAACTACCGCATAGAAAATATCACTGTATGTAGTGCTAAAAAACAATTCTCTCTCTTGTTCTTTTTTGTGTATTACCACTCCATTGTCTCTCTCTTCTAGTGCTAAACAAATAATCAGAACATTTCTTATTTCTGGCTAGTTCCACCACCATAGATAGCTGAGACAAAGAGTAACCCCGATTATTTACCCCCAATTACTTAACCTCGTTGTAAAGCGTGTACATTCCCTATCAAAATCAGATTCTTTAGTACATACCCTCTTGGCTCTGATATATTCACCAAAAAGTATATTTTTTACCAACATGTGGACGGTGACAGATAAAGGCTCAAACTTGTATTTTTTTTCAATCAGGAGAGCATTTTGTTGCCAGAAGATCCATCACTAAAGATAATATGGTATCTCCTAGGTTGCATCTGTTTTTGATGACCCTATGATGATTTTAAGAATGTGACAATAAAGGATCAAAGCTTTTGATGTGCTGTAGATTTTTTTTTTCTAGTTGACAAAATTCACTGTGCAGTACCTTTTGTCTGTTGGTTGAATTCACGAGGGTCTGTAACATGTGATGTGTAACTGTTCTACATTAATATTTTATATGCATGTGTAGTACTGAAACAGAATGAATGATATGCTTCACTGTTATTACATATAGGCAAATATCTAATATGCTTAATAACTGGTTGGTTCTGTATGACAATAAAGACTTCCAGAACCAGTACCTCAGAGAACATTCTGGAGGCATGAAAGTTCTTATCTGTCTCTGTTGATTCTCCCCGGCATACAATATTTCTTCTTTAATTTGGAGCCTGGAGAGAAGGCTAGAATGAACTACCACGTACAAACTGCAACAGATAAAAAAATATTATTGACAATTGCAATATTTTGTAAATGTGTCACAAAACCACTAACCAAAACCAATTTGTCACTAACAAAATTATAAATAAAAAATAGAATAGCAAAAAGTCTAAAATTGACCCCCCCCCCCCCCCCCCCATAGACTAGGCAATCTAAAGGAGCTCCATATTTATTACACAGCAAGAGTCACTGTGATAAATCTGGTATATATTTAGACTGTCTAGTCTAAGTATACACTCTGAAATTTAGACAGTATTAGTAAATCTGTCCCAGTGTCTGCACTTATAACTTATTTAGTACTATAATTCTTTCCTTGTCACTTTATAGAATTTTTTACATCTTTGAAGGTCAGATTATTTTAGGGCTTTGTCTGAGATTAAAAATGTAGGAGGCTTGATAAATAGCTCTTAGTGTCTGCTGAATATTAATCGAGTATATACTGCATAATCATGGCTCCGCTATCTTCCCTTTGATGAATGCTGTATATAATTAAATGTTTTCCTTACCAAAGCTACCACACATTTATTTTTATTACCATATGTTTTAAAAAAGCGCATTAAAAATACACATCAATGATCACTCTGTATAAAAAAATACCATAGCATATTATAGCATTGCTGGCATTTATATTGGATGAAATATCTGAAATACAGTAAGAAGTCAAATTCACTGAACAACTGTGTTAACAGGACTACCGTATTTTTCGCCCTATAAGACGCACTGGCCCATAAGACGCATCTAGTTTTTAGAGGAGAACAATAAGAAAAAAGTATTTTCCATTACACCTCAGGTCAGACCAGCAATCAGACCCCCAAAGTTAATCAGACCTCAGCTTACAGCTCCGATCAGTCCCCCAATGTCAATCAGACCACAGATCAGACCCCCAATGTCAATCAGACCTCAGATCAGACCCCAATGCCTCAGATCAACCTCCCAACCTTCAGCCATCTATCAGCCCCCATATGTCAGCCAACAGCCCCCATATGTCAGCCAGCAGCCCCCATATGTCAGCCAGCAGCCCCTATATGTCAGCCATTAGTCCCATATATTGTCATGGAACCATGAACCAGACGTACAACAAGAGATAAGTGGAAATAAGAAGGCTTTATTGAAAACCAAGCTGTAAGGCAAAAGTCCAAACGGATGGCTAAACCGAAGCAGGGTCTTGCGAAGCCAGAGGTCAGGAACCAGAAGGGTAGTCAGACGAAGCCTGGATCAGGAACCAGCAGGGTAGTCAGACGAAGCCTGGATCAGGAACCAGCAGGGTAGTCAGACGAAGCCAGGATCAGGAACCAGAAGCAGCAGCAGTCTTAGAAGCATGTGAACACAGGAGGACCAAGCAAGGAACTGAAGCCACAGACCTCCTATATATATGAGCTAGGCATCCAGCTCCTCCCAGTGGGAAGGAGAAGCCGCAGGGTGGGAGGCTACAAGAAACCCAGAAACCAAGATGGCCACCAGCACATGTCAAACGAAGGAGAACAGCAAGAAGGTAAGACCATGACATATATTCAGCCATCAGCCCCATATATCAGCCCCTATATGTCAGCCATCAGCCCCTATTGTCAGCCATCAGCCCCTATATGTCAGCCAGCAGCCCCTATATGTCAGCCAGCAGCTCCATATATCAACACCTATATGTCAGCCATCAGCCCCCAGTGCAAATAAAATAAAATAACTCACTTACCTCTCCTGCTCCTGGACGCCACCATTCCTCGCCATCGCGATCCTCTTCATCCTGCTGTCGGCTATTTATTGCAGTGCACAGTGTGAGGTCACAGAGCGCCCTCACGCTGTGTGCAGCCCTGCACAGCCGATAGCCAAGCCGAGGACCAGGATGCGGTGAGTACAGAGCCTTCTCCGCTTCCCGGTCCTCCGGTACTAATGAAGCTCTTCTATAATGGAAACTATGGAAACAGTAAAACATAATTTTTTTTTATTCAAAAATGCTGTTATTGTATAAAACTTAAATAAATAAAAAAGTATACATATTAGGTATCCCTGCGACCGTAAGAACCTGCTGTATAAAAATATCACATGACCTAATCCCTCATCATAAACACCGTAAGGCCTCATGCACACAAACATTTTTTTCTTTTATGTTCCGTTTTTTGCGGGTTTTTTTTTGTTTTATACGGACCGTATACAGAACTATTTATTTCAATGGGTCTGCAAAAAAAACTGAATGTACTCCGTATGCATTCCATTTCCGTATTTCCGTTTAGTTCAAATATAGAACATGTCCTATTATTGTCCGCATAACGGACTAGGATAATACTGTTCTATTAGGGGCCAGATGTTACGTTCCGCAAAAAATGGAATGCACACAGATGTCATCCGTATTTTTTGTGGATCGCTAAATACTGAAAAAGCCATATGGTCGTGTGCAAGAGGCCTAAAAAAAATAAAAAATAAAAAGTGTGTCAAAAAAGTCATACATCACAAAAAGTGTAATACCAAGCGATCAAAAAGTCATACGCACTCTAAAATAGGTCCAATCAAACTGTCATCTCATGCCGAAATTGTCATATTTGTTATTGTCACATCCGCAACAACCTGCTCTATAAAAATACCACATGATCTAACCTGTCAGATGAACATTGTAAATAGCAAAAAATAATAAAGGTGCCAAAACATAAATTTTTTTTTACCTTGCCTCACAAATAGTGTAACATAGGGCAACCAAAAATCATATGTACCCTAAAATAGTACCAAAAAAACTGCCAACTTATCCTGTAGTTTCCAAAATGTGGTCTTTTTTGGAGTTTCTACTCTAGGGGTGTAGATTGTTTTAGTGTCTTCAAATGTGACATGGCAGCAAAAAATTATCCCAGTGAAACCTGCCTTCCAAAAACCATATGGCGTTCCTTTCCTACTGTGCCCTGCCGTTTGCCCGTACAGCAGTTTACAACCACATATGGGGTGTTTCTGTAAACTACAGAATCAGGGTAATAAATATTGAGTTTTGTTTGGCTGTTAACCCTTGCTTTGTTACTGGAAAAAAAGTTTAATTCTGAAATTTCATCTCCATTTTTCTTTAATTCTTGTGGAGCATCTAAAGGGTTAACAAAGTTAAAATTAGTTTTGAATACCTTGAGATGTGTAGTTTCTAAAATGGGGTGATTTTTGGGTGGTTTCTATTATGTAAGCCTCACAAAGTGACTTCAGACCTGAATTGGTCCTTAAAAAGTGGGTTTTGGAAATCTGAAAAATTTCAAGATTTGCTTCTAAACTTCTAAGCCTTCTAATGTCCCCAAAAAATAAAATGGCAT
Source organism: Bufo gargarizans (assembly GCF_014858855.1). NCBI lineage: Eukaryota > Metazoa > Chordata > Amphibia > Anura > Bufonidae > Bufo > Bufo gargarizans. Next base: position 77,173,104 of record NC_058084.1, read on the forward strand.
TCACAAAATGAATCCAACATGAAGTAGACATATGAGGAATGTAAAGGAGTAACTATTTTTGGAGTTATTACTATCTATTATAAAAGTAGAGAAATTGAAATTTGCTAATTTTTTTAATTTAGGGTAAATTTGGTATTTTTTATTTATAAAAATGAAATATTTTTACTCAATTATACCACTGTCATGAAGTACAATATGTGATGATAATACAATCTTAGAATGGCCTGGATAAGTAAAAGCGTTTTAAAGTTACCACATAAAGTGACACATGACACGCAGAAAGGTGAAAAATGGCTCGTTCCTGAAAGGGTTAAAGGAACCATCCAGCTCTATTGATGACATACTCTCAGGATAGGTCATCAGTATCTGATCGGTGGGGGCCTGGCAACCGGCATCCCCGCCAGTCAGCTGGATGAAGAGGAGGCAGTGCTCCATGTGAGCGCTGCTTCCTATTTATTACACTGCTTGTCGTCTCGCAATAAAAGTACTTACTCCATTATACTACATCTCTGCTCCAGAGGAGACGACGCATAGTGTAATGACCAGGAAGCACCGCCTCCTCTTCATACAGCTGATTGGCAGGGTGCCGCGTGCCGGACCCCTGCCGATCAGCTATTGATGACCTATCTTGATTATAGGTCATAAATATATCTGGAAGGACAACACCTTTCACCCCTTCAGGGCCAATTTTTATATTTGATGATTTTAATTTTAATATTTTAAAAATCCCTCCTTATTTAAAAGTCCTCCTAAGGGATCTGAACATGCGATCTATAGATTGCTTCTCCTTTAGACTGCTTTTGCAGTACAAAGTGCTTCCAAAGGATTTCTCTCTGTGCTTCTGCACCTGCAAACAAATAGAATGTGTTCTATCTTTTTGTGGTGCAGAATGTATCTTGCGGATCGCAGACCCATTAAAGTGAATGGGTCCACATCTGCAAACTGCCTGCACCCTGCTGGTACCTGTGCATTGCGGACCACTATATGTGGTGCAGCACTCTTGGGGAAAGCCACCTCAGATGCTGTGGTTACAAAAGACCATGGCATCTGTCTGCGATCGGCATTATAGTCAATCACAAACATAAGCCCTGGGTCTCTTTTAAAACTGCAGAAACACAGAACAGAATCTAAACAAAACTGTCTCAGCAAACTACACTTTGCTGAAACCACTGCAGCTTCCTGGATTCCAGTTATCTCATCCAGCTGAGGCATCGGGGTGAGATATAGACACCTTCCACCACAGTAGATAGATATAGAGATGTAAATAGATACAGTAAATGATGATGAATAGCCGGCAAGCAAAACCAGACGTGGCGTGGCAAGGTGGAAGGAGGGGAGAAGGAACGTGATGCAGCCAAACCTACGTCATCATGTCACTTACTTTTTATTTCTTCAAAAGCCAGCACCCTCAAAAGTGGATCCCTGGTCCACTGATGTATAGGGTATCTCTGTATCCTTCCCTACTAATATCCTAGGAATCTAAAGGATGCATTTGTGTCGGCAGATGAGAGATCCATCATGAAAATTCAGCTCTAAAGACTTTTTCATAATCAAAGATAATCCCTGTCTACATTGCCTTCAGTGCTCTAATATCCAAAAAGGAGAAGAGATCTTTCATCCTCATTAATGGGGCTTTTCCCATTAAATATTACCTTACATGAGGCTCATATTTGGTTGTTTATCTTCTTAAATGTCCTTGTGGCCTTGTGTATAGTACATGGATGAGATGGCAAAAAGCATTCCAGGTGGTTAAAACTAAGGAAACACTGTTGGATACAAAAATTATAATGTCTGGAACTATGAAAAATGAATAGAGAATATGACCTGTATGGTCTCATCTAAATGACTTTTCATGATTACCCCCTGATTTGTCTTTTTTTCTGTTTTTCAGATTCGATGATGGCCACTCTGGATTTTCCCTACGATATTCCATTATTAGTAGCTAAATTTTCATATACTTTATAACAAAATGCTATTTAAAGGATCCCATTTACTGAACCAGAAGCTGCTTCCTCCCACATTATGTCCATGGCTTTGGTCTGTAGTCTTCTCGTCTGAAGAGTCTCAGAGTGCGTCATCAGCATCCAAATCTGCACCGCCCTCTTAAGGTGTTCGTTAAATCCATCCCCAAGCACTGTGTGCAGAGTAAAGATAATAAAACAATGACCTGTTGCCTCTAAATGTGCCCTCATTGAGAGACTGTAAGCACTAAGCGTATTGCCTGTTAAAAGACTGTTGTAACCATTAAGCTTGTCTCCCCACGAGAGACCAGTAAAAACTGCCTTGTTTAATTCACTGCTGTTTGTATCTGATTCCTTCCTCCATCCTAAAGTGGAGAGCCACAAATACCAGTCAGGGTGGGAAAAAGGGTCTGTCTGTAAGGTCTCACATGCTGCTGCCAAAGCTGAACTGCAGCAGGAACGGGACCAGTCATGTGTGAAAACTGGTGCAAACAATAGTAGATAAAAGGTACAGATTGAACACAGAAGATATATTTTATTAAATGCTTATATCTCATATATCAAATGGCAGCATAAATAAACAACTCATTGTGAAATTTCCATTTACGCTCCATGATGGCTTCTGGCCATATTCACCAGTATCTGTTCAGTAATCAAACAGTCCATATAGTCCATAAGTATATAAAAAGCACTTGGACCTCTCCCTTTAATCAAAACATGCTCAGTGTGACTCCACTCATGCTCTCCTCCGGCATCATCTCCATGTGCCTTCCAACCACCTATGGACTATATGAGAAACTTGATTTCTGAACAGCTATAGAGGAACACTGCTTTATGACGTAATGCATGCTGATGCTGGATTGTGTATTTATACAGGGATGAGAGACCCCTTATTTGCTAGAACTGTGCCATGATTGAATGTATTGGTCTATTTTTTATTAAGACCGGCTTTTTCCATGCTGGTCTTAAGTCTCTCCGTGCTGCTGGAGGAAGTGCCACAGTTATGTGCAGGTACAGGCCTCTACATAAGTTTGGAATTTCCTTCGACAGGACATGTAACTCACTTAAATCTACAACAGCTTCCTTCCTGGTGTAGATTTATACCATTCTCCACACCAAAAACTGGCGTGGAAAAATTATGAATGAGATGGGCCTGCCGTCCGCTTCACCCCACGCCATACCCCCTTTTCTCGCCACTTTGGAAAAGTGGCATAAGCTGGAGAAAGTCATTGATTTTAACGCAAAATGGCAGACATAATCTGCAACTGATATACACCACAAAAGTGGTGTACATAAGTAAATAAATGAGCCACTGCGTGTGTGCTCTATGGGCCTGATCATGGGGTTCTAGCTCCCAGTACTCAGTGAGCGGGGCGCTGACACCAGCTTTGGTGAGCGCTGCAGCCTCCTCTCAGTTTACCGAGCACATTGCCATGCATTGTATAGTGACTATACTTTGTATTGCAGACCAGGCCTATTCACATAAGTGAGACTGAGCTGCACATACAGTAGGTGATGTGACCAATGAACATGACATCACTAGTCTAGCGAGACGCCAAAGCCCTCACCAGTACTGCAGCCTCTTCAAACTGCTGCCGGGAGTCAAACCCCACCAATCAAATTCTGAAAATGTATCCTGAAATAGGCCATCAAAATCTCAGACAACCCCTTATCTATCCCTCATTGGCATCAGATGCACCACATTTATTAAGAGGTGCGCTACTCTTAATGATTGTGGTGTCTCTATGCAGATCCATGCGCCAGAACTGAAATCTACACCAGCAAGCGAGCTCAGGTATAATCTATGCCACGTTCCTTGCTTACATTATAATAAATGCACCTGGTTAGTTATGCCTGGGCCCCAAACCATCTTCTCCTCGGTTCCTTCTGCTCACTTTTTGGAAAAGTAGAAAGCGCCCTGCAAAATTCTCAAAAAGTTCCACAATTTTGAGCGAGTGGGGCCTGTACCAAACTTTGTGACTTGATATCAGTGTTCCTGTTTTGCAGGTGACATTAAATGACTAATTTTTGTCCACAGGAGTAGAAAGTGATCAAAAATTCATAGAGACTCCATAATGGTCTGGATAATCAAAACTATATGTTTCAAAAGACAAGCCCTCACATAGCTCCACCAAAAGACGAAAATGTTATGGCTCTCAGAATATGGTGACATTAATAAAAATGAACACTATATGCAGCAGACCACTGTTCCACATGCAAAGACATATGCAAACAATGGAAACATAAATAGATCTGAATTACATTACTGCTATACTTACTTTATGAAAATTAGAAGCTCTTTGTGCAGGTTTTTATCAAAATTGTGTCGGCCCCATCTACCAACGACAAGGTGGCTTCTAACAGATGGGACCTACACTGTCAGACTTGACTCTCCTTGGCCTAAACCTACATAATTCAGGGAAATTTAGAATCCAGCTGTATTATACTTTCATTGGAGGTGCTGGTCTAACAGTTTTTTGCATTAATAAAAATGTAACAAAAGTTAAAAGTATTAACATTGTGAACAGTGAAAATGAAAAAAAAAAAAAATAATGTTGGGATTGCTGTTTATTGTTCCATTTCCCACCAAATTCCTAAATTCCATAAAGGGAGCGACTAAACACTAAAACTTGTCAAAAAAACAACAAGGCCTCACACAGCTACGTCCTGACAGAAAAATAAAATGTGACAATAAAAAAAAATTGAGAATAAAAAATGCAGCGTCCGAATGACCAACACAGGCCACATTCTGACTAGGCTAAAGAGGATTTTGCTTAATGATGATAATACAGTCTGAACTGGATGGACAGATGTCTTTTTTCAGCCTTATAAACTAATACTATATTACTAATATCCCTTTAAGAAATAAAGTTGCAGTAACTATGCGTGGTGATGTCGTCATGGTAACCAGATTGTTCTCTATTGTAAGTATCAGGTTCTAGAACGCTGGCAGCTAGAACATGTGGATTACACGCAGCTTGTCCTCATACTTCATACATTACAGGTGAAGAGAACATTTACCTACCGTGTGATTCCTGCCATATTACAGGAAGGGAATTTACTGAAGTTCTTCTGCTCAGATCTCTGGAGCTGATCAGGTAAAGTATAATACGTGGAGTATACAACTAGATATTGGGGACATTTATTAAGACATTTCATCTGCTACTAGTCAGATGCTCCAAATTTATAAAGAGGTTCTCAATAAATTTGGCACATCTTTCTGGCAGTGTGCGCACCTTAAAGAAAAACTGTAAGCTGGTGTAGATTTGCGATATTATTTACGGCATTTTCTGGCATCATTTATGGTAAATCTAAGACCCTGAGCCCTTCCCAACTTGTCTAAAAGTTGAGTCTGGTATAAAATTGGGAGAAGTCAAGCAAGTTTTTGCGCAAAAACTGCCATACATTAATGATAAAATTCCACCCATCTAATTTTGTATACAAAATTATTCTGCTCCAGAAGGGAGAGAATTGCCTCTCTACTGCCATCTGTAGGTTGGTATCCTGTAATTCAATGACCTGATTTCCCGATGCATAGTATAAATATTAGTATACATATTACATATACATGTGTATAGTAGCTCCCCCTAGTGGTGGCTTCTATATATGGAGAGCTTAGCTGCTCTTTCTTGCTTTGGATGCCTTTTGCTGAATTGGGGACTGTAAGCAAATGCAATACGACAGCACACTGCTGGACTGCAGCCATAGTCCCTGAGGTCTTAGACAGAACTCTATTATTATGGCGCAGTAATTTCAGTGCATTATGTTGTTGATGTCTTAGTTGCTGGGGTCGGTCAATTCTGTTGTAACTGTAATTTGGAATATTTAGGCTTTACCACCAAAACAGCCAGGAAACTCCCACAAACTTCCCACTTTAGGGTAAATTTTCACAAACCCGCCCATTGTGTTTGGCCACCCCCCTTCCCGTGAGGTTCCTGGGACTTTTTGCAACTAACTTGTTACATGAAAGTAAAATTTACCTTCACCAAATATTGGGCCATTTATGGATAACAACTATATTGAATCATTTCAAATTTTCACATTAAAACCATGGGTAAACATGTGATGTTACCATGACAACCAGGCCACTCGCAATTGTTTTACAAGCACTTCTAGAATTAGCTGGTCTGCAATTCTCTGGTGACAAGGGGTTAAAGTTTCTGCAAATGAAAGACATTAGGCTACTTTCACACTCACGTTTTAGCTTTCTGTTTGTGAGATCCGTTCAGGGCTCTCACAAGCGGTCCAAAACGGATCAGTTTAGCCCCAATGCATTCTGAATGGAAAAGGATCCGCTCAGAATGCATCAGTTTGCCTCCGTTCCGTCTCCATTCCGCTTTGGAGGCGGACACCAAAACAAGCTGTTTTCTATGACACAATCTGGCAAAATAGAAAACGGATCTGTCCTCCATTGACTTTCAACTGTGTTCAAGACGGATCCGTCTTGGCTATGTTAAAGATAATACAAACGGATCCGTTCTGAATGGATGCAGACGGTTGTATTATCTGAACGGATCCGTCTGTGCAGATCCATGACGAATCCGCACCAAACACGAGTGTGAAAGTAGCCTTAATTGTATAAAAAAACACATTAACATTGTTATTATTTTTATACAGTTTTTGAATATATTTTATTAATTTTCAGAGTATTTTTAAGACCTCAGCTTGCTGTCATTCAATAGAAACATTTATTCTATAATTCTAAATACCCTCTAAACCTGGGGGTAAACAATGACCACACCGCACATAAATCTGTACAATTCTTTTGCCTTTTTTTTGTACAGTTTTTGTTACAGATTTTCTGTTTAAGTTAACAACTGTATTGAAGTCTATGGGGAAATCCACTATATATAAGGTGTGGAATCGCACAATCAACATGCTGCTGATTTCAAAATCTGTATCAGTTTTACACCTGTAAAAAATACTCAAACAATACATGAGATTTGGAAAATCTCATTCACTTTGCTAGTCCTGTATGACGCTGCCATTATTCAACACGAAAATCTGCACAAAAATCTGCTCATAAGGCACACCATGTGCAGCATCCGGAGGGTTAGGAATACATGTGGCAGCTCAGGTGCAGTCAAAGCTGCATCTGCAGAACTGCTTGCAGTTTTACTGTAATGTACTGTGGCTTTGCATTGTGATTAGTGTTGAGCGAATCGAAGTTCACAATATGGACTTCGATCCGAATTTAAGGGAAAATTTGATTTGGCAAAAACCTGAATTTCCTTGTGCTTTGTGATAACAAATCGATGTTCCTTGAAATAGAGTAAAAAAAAAAAAATCACACTTACTTCATCCATTTGAGGCCTCATGCACACGATCGTTCCGTTTTTTGCGGTCCGCAAACCGCGGATCCGCCAAAAACGGAAGCCGCCCATGTTGCCTTCCGCAATTTGTGGAACGGGTGCCGGTAATATAAATGCTTATTCTTGTCCGCAAAGCGCGGACAAAAATAAGAAAAGGTTTATTTTTTTAGCGGGGCCGCGGAACGGAGCCACGGATGCGGACAGCACACAGAGTGCTGTCTGCATCTTTTGCGGCCCCATTGAAGTGAATGGGTCCGCATTAGAGCCGCCAAAACAGCGGCTCGGATGCAGACCCAAACAACGGTCGTGTGCATGAGGCCTGAGAGTGAGGAGCCCGCCACCGTCATCTTGATTGAAGATCCCGCGCAAAATCCCATGCACAGTGACGTATGATGTCACCACACTGGCCGGTGTGATGACATCATCATGGACCACGTGAGAAATCTAAAAAAAAAAAATTGAAATTTATTTTACCTTAAAAAAAAAGGGATATATAAATTTTGCATCCCAAAACTATGGCAAAACCACATTGCTTCACAAGATGATGGTGCATTTTTTCTTTTGTCTTAACTGCTACGTGTCTAATATGCCCATAGGGTGCATTCACACACTGCATTTCTCCAAAAACTGCACCACAAATAGCGTAACAATTCTTACCATAAATGGGAATACAATGAGCTGCCGGTATTCATATGTACAGTACATTATGTGTGGTGAACAGTCATACATGACAGCATTTATAACAGTAGCCCTATCCTTCACATGGTGGATACCACCAGGGCTTCCTGGGACCTATGACTTCTAATGGGGTGAGATGGGTTCCCTTTTGTTGCCCATGGTTTGGAAGGGAAGAATAGCTGCATGTGTCATGGGACTAGAGCCTAAACGGGGATATCATTGTCTTTAATGTATCGGCTTGTATGTGTTATAATGTATATACTGGATTTTTGTCTTTGAAGGGAGTGACTAGAAAACAATGGAGGACAACAGACCTAGAAAGTCCAGGAAGAGACACCACGACTGTCCTGACTTACCAGTCAAGCAGCGTCTGATTGAGTCTCCCCAATCATCTCAGGCATGTCTTGTGCCGTCCACCTTCCCCACTGAGCTCCTGAGATGTCTCGGACTCTTCTTACAACAGAGATGTTCTAAGCTAAATTTTTCTTCTGCACAGCCTATAAGAAGGCTAAGAAACATTGACACCTATATTCTGACTACTGGTTACCAACATGCAAGTTTCCTGAGCACAGGCAGCATAGTCTTCCTTTATATGTTATGTCGAGACCTCATCTCTCCAGAGATAGACAGCATGAAGCAACTGCAAGCAGAGCTCCTCACCTGCTACTATATCTCCCACTGCTACACTGGCCATGGGCTGGGGTACCCAGTAAAGCCTTTCCTGGTGGGCAGCTCAAAGATGGCCTTTTGGGAGCGATGTTTATCTTACATCAAATTAATGAGCTCCCAGATGATGAAGATCAATGGCAACCACCAGTTTTATGGAGAGGTACTCACAGAGCTTAAAGCTATAGGAAGATAGGATACAACCGGTGACCTGCAAGACCTGGAAGAGAAGAAATGGATCGGATATTGGTTTCAGGACTGTGAGATCTCTGGATCGTGTTTTAGGGAGGTTTGAATGTCTCAGACCTCCTTTTTACTACATATATCAGGATGAGAAGGGACCGTGTGCTGCATTGTATGCTGTTTGAGCAGCTTGTTGTTACATGTCCCTCTTGCAAGTCATTTTGGCACCGATTCTGACTTCAAGTGCCTTTTATTGTTGGATTTGATATCTTTTGGAGATGTCAATGTTGGATGACACTGAATAGCTCTCAGAGCAGACAAAGATTATTTTGATTGCCGCACTATAGTGCAATGACGTGAGTCGTTAGACTGGACATTACAGTAATACATGATTTTTGGCTTGGGGCATTTTTTATAGGTGAAGTTGGAGATTCCCTGTGACGAAGTAAGTAATTTTTTAATTTACTAACAGTTATGTGATCCAGTAGCAGCATCACATCCAATGGTCACATATCTCCAGGCTCCTATTTCATACCCTGTTGACAGCACATCACCAGTGTCCCATTTTGGGTTGGTGCTTTGTGCTGTGTGCAACGTGCATCCTCTGACCCAGCATACAGTAGCAGGGTCCATGCATGCACAGACTATAGAGAGCCGCTTGCCCTCTTCTATAATAAAAGTAGCAGAGAATTAAGAGGAAAATGGAGCATGATACCTGGCACACAACAACACAGTGCACACCAGGAATGGTAGTTTCAAAACTACTGACGCCCTCCACAACTGCAGCGCTGCAGTATCAACAACGGAGCACGATAATGAGGCAAATAGCAGAGGAAACATCTTTTCAGTACAGTACAGAAGAATGAGATTACAGCGGCTAGAAGTTTTGCTGAGACTTAAACTGTGCCTTATTACATCCACCGGACTTAAGTTACTTAGATAATATTGCTTCTTAAACCTGGTGAATTTTCCTTCATTAAACTTAAAGAGAAACTTACCATTTAGTTGTTTGTATTTTATGTGATTTTAGTGCTTCTGACTAATAAAGAAAGAAAAAAACATATATGTTAAATCATCAGTGTTAGGGCTCATGCATATGGCCATTGCCCGGCCGTGCCTATATTGTGCCGGCCATGTGCACCCCGCATCATGGATGCGGACCCATTCACTTGAATACAGAGTGCTTCCGTGGGTTTTCTGTCCGTACCTCCACACAGCAAAAAAGTAGTGCATGTACTACTTTTTTGCGTTACGGACGGACCATGGACCCATTCAAGTTGTATGGGTCTGGAGACATCTGCCACATTCGCACACATGTTGCCCATGCAAATTGCAGTCCCCAATGCACGGAACAGCTAATCAATGGCCGTGTGCATGAGCCCATAATAATATCACTAGAGGTTGTTCATCTCCGTATCTGCACACCCTACAAAGGTACAGCAGCCAATTCATCACTACTGACTTCAGTGCCAACGTACCACAAGATGCAGGATGTTCGCAAAATATAAACATCAGGGCTCCAGCTGTAATTGGACTTCTATAGAGGTACATGAGGTTTCTTCTGTACCTTCGTATGCCTATAATTTTCTGCATATTTTTTTCTGTCAGATTCCATACAAAAAAAATGGTGGCATGCTGTATCAAACACTTTATGTGGACAATATATCTGTACATGCAGAGTGTGATGCTGCCTGTACGGCAAAGCATGGAGGCTGTGCAGCTCTTAGTGCTGAGCTGTTTGTGTATGGTGTATTATGCATGGTCAGCGCTGTGGCTGCCTTGTAGCTCTGGGGTCCTAGGTTCAAATCTGACCAAGGACATACTGATAGGGAACTTAGATCTTGAGCATCATTGGGAGTGGTAGTAATCTGGATGGAAAGCAATAGTTAATAAGTTGTGATAGATAAAAGGATTAAAGGGGTTATCCAAGACCCATAATGTCTCCCCATACGCCTGGGCCCCTCACAGAGGTTGTACTTACCTAACTCCCCGGTACTTCTATCACTTCTCATACCAGCATGGCCGCAGCTGCATCTCCCTTTCACGCAGATTAAAACATCCAGCGTCGGAGATAAGGGCAGCCAATAGCAGGCCGTGATGAAAACGAGCCTCCCTAGCATCACCCATTACGCTAGGGAGGCTTGTTCCAGTCGCAGCCTGCTATTTTTGCTTCACCCCCCTTCCTGATGCTGGATGTTTTTATCGGTGGCCATGCTGGTATGAGAAGTGATGAGGGTGCCGGGGAGTGAGGTAAGTACAAGTTTACTGAGAGGTCTGGGCTTATGGGGGGCTTTATAGGTCTTGGTTAACCCCTTTAAATACCAGTATCCATGTGGAGGAATGGAGTAATGGTGGTACAGGAGGGTTAGTCAGTGGTGGGGTAGTAGAGTGAAAATAGTGGTGGTACTATACATCCCAACTGTGAAATATTCTATCCTTACCCGGCACATGTGACAAAAGTAAGCCCCTCCCAGTCTCCTTCTGGACAAAGCTCAACTATTTTACTCCCCTGTGATTTAGACCAATCGGCACTTCCCTGCTGCTGACGAGAACTACTGATTGGTGGTACTTCTGTCATTTCCGCCAGTAGCTCTACCAATCAGCAGTTCTCCCCAGTAACGAGGAAATGCTGACTGGTCTGTATGTACAATGGTGCTCCCCAGATGCAGCTGCTGATAACAGTGCAGGATAGACACAGTCAGCCTCTGGGGAACTGGATACTTCCGCTAGATGTAAATGGAGCACTCTCTAGGAATCATGGATCTGCGGTGCACTGCGGTTATATTTTATGTCTGCAGCGCTGTTTTCACAGCTTATGCTGCACCAGGCAGCACGTTTGAATATGTCCCTGTTAGTGTTGTGGGATTAACGGATATAATTATGTTTATTACAACTAGAGCACCCTAAAATGTCTAGTATCAGGCCGCCATTTCACCCCAGAATCAAGGATGAATGGATGTACTTATATAGGAAAAAATTAAACATCCCAAAACTTGTAGTATGAGGCCGCAATTTCACACCAATTCCACAATTAGGGATTAAACTACATATTTATGCATAATAAAATGTGCGTACCCTAAAATCTGTAGTATCAAGCCGCAATTTCACTCCAATTAGACAATCAAGGATTAAAGGATTGAATGATATATAAAAGAATGTGAACACCCCAAATTCTGTAGTATCAAACTGCAGTTTCACCCCAATAACAGTAGCAAGGATTACTGGAACTACTGATGTATCAAAGAATGCAAACAACCTAAACTCTGTAGTAATAGATCAGGAGAACGCTGTACGATCGCATGGTGGAGAGAGCAGGAAGTGGCAGAGCAGCAGAGCCGCTTCCTCTGTTCGTGACCGCCGGGGGTGTCTGCAGCAGGGGCAGGAGCAGAGCAGGGTAGAAAACGATCGTCACAAAATAGGAAACCCATTGTAATAATTAATGTTTGTGTCAGTTTTAATATTTAAGAAATAAAAAGCTATAATTAGCTTTTCATTGCATCAAAATGGCTGCCCTGGCCCCATGGAAGGGAATGGGGCTGCGTTAAAAACGCATTACATACGCAAGGAAGTGCGGGTGCGATGCGCTTTCTTACTAATGGTTGCTGAGAGATGTTGTTTGTAAAGCTTCAGTTATTTATTACACGAGTGAAAAGCACATCAAAACGCATTGCACCCGCGCAGAAAAAACTGAGCAACTAAACACATTCGCAGACAAAACTGACTGAACTTGCTTGCAAAATGGTGCGAGTTTCACTGAACGCAACCTGAACACATCCAGACCTAATCCGTCACGGTAGTGTGAAAGAGGCCTAAGCCTCAGGGCAATGTAGAATCCAGCTGTATTATACTTTGAATGGAGGTGCTGGTCTAATTGTTTTTTGCATTAATAAAAATGAAACAAAAGTTAAAAGTATTAACATTGCGAACAGTGGTAAATAGAGATGAGCGAATCGAAGCTGACGAAGTGGAATTCGTTACAAATTTCAGGAAAAATTTGATTTGCACCGAATGCAAATTTCCTCGCACATCGTAGCAACGAATCACATTTTTTCCTAAAATGGCAACTGCACATGTGATCACATGGAGAAAGGAAGTCTGGGAAGGCGAGATCACCCATACTGACGTGCATGCAGCCAATCAGCAGCCAGCCCTGTGATGCCACAGCCCTATAAATACAGCAGCCATCTTAGATTCTGCCACTCACCAGCATACTTAGTGCTGGGAGAGACGTGTCTGCAGGCGCTAGGGACAGTGACAGAAAAATCGTAATTGTGCCCCAAAAAAATCGATTTACAAATGCAGGGAAAGGTTATTCAAGGTGTAGGGAAAGGATAGGAAGGAATAATTTCACTGCATTCCAATTACACCTTGCAGAACTGACTGGGCACCCAAATTGCCATTATACAGCTCTGTAATTCCAGAAAACCGCTCTTATTAGGGTGCAAGTGCTGTATGATACAGGCATTAACAGGGGCTATTACAAGGAAATATTTCTACGTCTTATTTGCCCTTGTGCGGTGCACTTATCTGTAGTAAAGGCTGTTGTGGGGTGTTTTCAGCGGAAAAAGAAAAAATACATTTGCCGCTCTGCGGTGCAGTAATCTGTACTAAAGACGTTTGTGGGGTGTTTTAGCGGAAAAAGAAAAGAATATATATTTGCTGCTCAGCGTTGTAGTTATTTCTTGTAAGGCCTTTTGTGAAGTATATTAGCACAAAAAGAAAAAATACATTTGCTGCTCTGCAGGCACTTATATGTGGTAAAGGCTTTGGTGGGTTGTTTTAGCGCAAAAAGAAAAAATACATTTACCGTTCTGTGGTGTAGTTATTTCTTGTAAAGCCTTTTGTGATGTGTATTAGCACAAAAAGAAAAAATACATTTACCGGTCTGCGGTGCAGAAATCTGTAGTACAGGCTTTTGTGTGGTGATTTAGCGAAAAAATAAAATATATATTTGCCGCTCAGTGGTGTCGTTATTTCTTGTGAAGCCTTTTGTGATGTGTATTAGTGCAAAAAAAAAAAATATATATTTAGTAAAGGATTTTGTGGGGTGTTTTAGTGGAAAAAGAAAAAGTATATTTGTCGCTCAGCGGTGCAGTTATTTCCTGTAAAGCCTTTTGTGACGTATATTAGCGCAAAAATAAAACACACAGTCAGGTCTATAATTATTGGGGCATCGACACAATTCTAAATTTTTTGGCTCTATACACCACCACAATGGATTTGAAATGAAACAAACAAGATGTGCTTTAACTGCAGACTGTCAGCTTTAATTTGAGGGTCTTTACATCCAAATCAGGGGAACGGTGCAGGAATTACAACAGTTTGCATATGTGCAAACTTGTTAAGGGGTCAAAAGTAATGGGACAATTGGCCTCTCAGCTGTTCCATGGCCAGGTGTGTGTTATTCCCTCATTATCCCAATTACAATGAGAAGATAAAAAGTCTAGAGTTCATTTCAAGTGTGCTATTTGCATTTGGAATCTGTTGCTGTCAACTCTCAAGATGAGATCCAAAGAGCTGTCACTATCAGTGAAGCAACAATGTAGAAAATTCAGGGGTTGGCAGCACTACTCATCCCACTCATTTGGGTACTGACCAGGAAATGGCTTACAAGCCAAATGGTGCGCGCAGATAGGGATCCTGGCTGGGGGTCCCAACTCATCCAGACAATTCAATAATCCGCAGCACTCGCCGGTAAATGATGAAATTAGTGGTGATTTATTCACTCAAGCAGCCAGTATACAGCATGTATACTGGCTGCTTGAGTGAATAAATCACCACTATTTTCATCATTTACCGGCGAGTGCTGCGGATTATTGAATTATCAGTGAAGCAAGCCATCATTAGTCTGAAAAAAACAAAACTAACCCATCAGAGAGATAGCAAAAACATTAGGCCTGGCCAAAACAACTGTTTGGAACATTCTTAAAAAGAAGGGACGCACCGGTGAGCTCAGAAACACCAAAAGACCCGGAAGACCACGGATGACAACTGTGGTGGATGACCGAAGAATTATTTCCCTGGTGAAGAAAACATCCATCACAACAGTTGGCCAGATCAAGAACACTCTCCAGGAGGTAGGTGTATGTGTGTCAAAGTCATCAATCAAGAGGGTGAACACAGAGGGTTCACCACAAGATGTAAACCATTAGTGAGCCTCAAAAACCAGAAGGCCAGATTAGAGTTTGCCAAACAACATCTAAAAAGCCTTCACAGTTCTGGAACAACATCCTATGGACAGATGAGACCACATGGGAAGAGAAGAGTATGAAGAAGGAAAGAAACTGCTCATGATCCTAAGCATACCACCTCATCAGTGAAGCATGTTGGTGGTAGTGTCATGGCGTGGGCATGTATGGCTGGCAATGGAACTTGTTCTCTTGTATTTATTGATGATGTGACTGCTGACAAAAGCAGCAGGATGAATTCTGAAGTGTTTCGGACAATATTATCTGCTCAAATTCAGCCAAATGCTTCAGAACTCATTGGACGGCGCTTCACAGTGCAGATGGACAATGACCCAAATCATACTGCAAAAGCAACCAAAGAGTTTTTTAAGGGAAAGAAGTGGAATGTTATGCAATGGCCAAGTCAATCACCTGACCTGAATCCGATTGAGCATGCATTTCACTTTCTGAAGACAAAACTAAAGGGAAAATGACCCAAGAACAAGCAGGAACTGAAGACAGTTGCAGCAGGGCCGTCTTTAATATTGATTGGACCCTGGGCAAAAATTTACTTGGGCCCCCTGGATGCCGCCTTCCCACACCTTAGCAGGCAATCACGCCTCCACCACAACACACACACAAAAAATCCACACATCTGGTAGAATACAGCGAATGACTGTAAATACTTCCAGTTCTGAAGACTCCAGTGGCTCAGGATCAGTGCTCTGGGCTCAGGCTGGAAGTGGGCACCGCTCTGCAGGAAGGAGACCAAAGCTCGGCTCACCCTAGTGTTACAGTGCACCCCAGCACCCCACAGTATGCAGTATAGCACCCTATAGTATACAGCACCACACAGTATGCAGTTTAGCACCCCACACTATACAGTACCCCACAGTATATAGTAAAGCAGTATAGCAGCCCACAGTATACAGCACCTCACGGTATACAACACCTCACTGTATACAGCACCCCAAACTATACACGATACAGCCCCCCACACTATACAGTACAGCAGTATAGCACTCCCCCCCACTATACAGGTCCCCCCACACTATACAGGCCTCCCACAGTATACAGCCCACCACACAGTATACAGGCCACCACACAGTATACAGCCCATTACACAATATACAGCCCACCACACAATATACAGCCCACCACACAATATACAGCCCACCACACAATATACAGCACCCCACTATACAGTAGTTTACAGTATATTAACATAACAGCCCCTGTCACCTTTTTCTGATGTAATCTTTACACAAAAAAGCTCCACACTGCAACACTCAGTAGGACCTGTGATGACCTCATAGCCATGTGACCAGTAATTGCTAGGTTACTGGTCACATGGTAATGATGTCATTAAGGTCCTATAGCAAAACTCATTAAGGTCCTAGAATTCAGATCATTAACACAGTACGATCATGATGCCTGTGTAGCCGACAGCCTGACACCCAGGGCAGTAGCTAGCAGGGCTCAAGAGGCAGCTGCCTTGGGCCCCCCAGGAGCAACTGGGCCCTGGGCAGCTGCCCCTTTTGCCCCTTGGTAAAGACGGCCCTGAGTTGCAGTAGAGGCCTGGCAGAGCATCACCAGGGATGAAACCCAGCGTCTGGTGATTTCTATGCGTTCCAGACTTCAGGCTGTGATTGACTGCAAAGGATTTGCAGCCAAGTATTAAAAAGTAAAAGTTTGATTTATGAGTAATTTTCTGTCCCATTACTTTTGGTCCCTTAACAAGTAGGAGGCACATATGCAAACTGTTGTAATTCCTACACCGTTCACCTGATTTGGATGTAAATACCCTCAAATCAAAGCTGACAGTCTGCAGTTACAGCACATGTTGTGTGTTTCATTTTAAATCCATTGTAGTGGTGTATAGAGCCCAAAATTTTAGAATTGTGTCGATGTCCCAATATTTATGGACCTGACTGTACATTTACTGCTCTGCGATGCAATTATCTGTAGTAAAGGCTTTTGTGTGGTGTTTTAACAGAAAAATATATATATATATTTGCCGCTCAGTGGTGTAGTTATTTCTTGTAAAGCCTTTTGTGACGTGTATTAGCGCAAAAAGAAAAAATACATTTACCGCTCTGCCGTGCACTTATCTATAGTAAAAGCTTTTGTGTGGTGCTTTAGCAGAAAAAAATATATATATATTTGCCGCTCAGCAGTGTAATTATTTCTTGTAAAGCCTTTTGTGATGTGTATTAGCGCAAAAAGAAAAAATACATTTACTGCTCTGCGGTCCGGTAATCTATAGTAATGGCTTTGTTGGGGTGTTTTAGCGGAAAAAGAAAAAATATATTTGCCACTCAGCGGTATAGTTATTTCTTGTAAAGTCTTTTGTGATATGTATCAGCGCAAAAAGAAACAATACGTTTACCGCTCTGCGGTGCAGTCATCTGTAGCAAAGGCTTTGGTGGGGTGTTTAAGCGCAAAAAGAAAAAAAAGAACTGCCGCTCAGTGGTGTAGTTATTTCTTGTAAAGCCTTTTGTGACATGTATTAGAGTAAAAAGAATTAATGATCTGATATTACAGATAGTAGACATGTGAATAATTAAGTTATATGTATCAGGAAAAAACGTGCTTATTAAAATTACCTCTATTAATTATATTCAGAGGTAACCGGGCAAATGATGCCCTAGTAATAACACATATCTAAATGGAAATCCTTTAGGGACTCCCACCACAAAATAAACAAAAAGGATTACAAAGATATTCACAGGGAAAAAGTAGATATTAATAAAGGTATCAAAGGAGACTGGGTAAGGGGGAAGGGAACTGTCCCTATTAAACCCTGGAAAATCCTTTGCCCAGGGATATCCCCTGATGGTGGAAGTACCCTGTCCCCATACCTAAGTCTAAACTTAAGCCCTACATCAATGTACATTGATAATGTGAACAAATCGTATTCTATAAGGTACAAAAGATAGCCCTCAAAACATACAGATGCCTGAAGAAAATAACATAAATAAAGACCCCGACACGTTTCACCCGCACCCGGCGGTTCATCAGGGGGTGATAGATCAAAAATAATCGTAGGAAAAAAAATATATACATTTTTTAAAATCATAGATATAGTGGATACTTAGCTCCCATAGATGGCTTGTGGGGACAAGATGCAAAGTAGGATAACCATACCAGTGGATAAAGAACTGGTAGAGGGACCCACAGCACAACGCACACAGATGTAAAGGGAGCTGATGAGCTGATGTATTAGAGTAAAAAGAAAAAATACATTAACCGATTTGCGGTGCACTTATCTGTAGTAAAGGCTTTGGTGGGGTGTTTTAGAGAAAAAAGATTAAATACATTTGTTGTTCTGCGGTGCAGTCATTTTTTGTAAAGCCTTTTGTGACGTGTATTAGCGCAAAAAGAAAAAAATACATTTACCGCTCTGCGGTGTAGTAATCTGTAGTAAAGGCTTTTGTGTGGTGTTTTAGCGGAAAAAGAAAAAATACATTTGCCATTCTGCGGAGCAGTTATTTCTTGCTAAGACTTTTGTAACGTGTCTTATCACAAAAAAATAAAATACATTTCCTTCTCTGCAGTGCAGTAATCTGTAGCAAGGTCTTTTGTGGGGTGTTTTAGCTCAAAAAGAAAAATTACATTTGCCGTTCTGCGGTGCAGTTATTTCTTGTAAAGCCTTCTGTGACCTGTATTAGCGCAAAAAGAAAAAATACATTTACTGCTCTGCGGTGCAGTAATCTGTAGTAAAGGCTTTGGTGGGGTGTTTTAGCGCAAAATGAGAAAATATATTTGCCGCTAAGCGGGGACGTTATTTTTTCTAAAGCCTTTTGTGACGTGTATTATCGCAAAAAGAAAAAATACATTTACCGCTTTACAGTGCACTTATCTGTAGTAAAGGCTTTGGTGGGGTGTTTTTGCAGAAAAAGGAAAAATATATTTGGCGCTCAGCAGTGTAGGTATTTCTTGTAAAGCCTTTTGTGATGTGTATTGGCGCAAAAAAAAAAAAATTACCGCTATGCGGTGCAGTAATCTGTATTAAAGACTTTTGTTTGGTGTTTCAGCGGGAAAATAATATAAATATTTGCAGCTCAGCAGTGTAATTATTTCTTGTAAAGCCTTTTGTGATGTGTATTAGCGCAAAAAGAAAAAATACATTTGCTGCTCTGCAGTGCAGTAATCTGTAGTAAAGGCTTTTGTGGGGTGTTTTAGCACAAAAAGAAAAAATACATTTGCCGTTCTGCTGTGCAGCTATTTCTTGTAAAGCCTTTCGTGATGTGTTAGTGCAAAAATAAAAAATACATTTGCCACTCTGCGGTGCAATTATTTCTCGTAAAGCCTTTTGTGACGTGTATTATCACAAAAATAAAAAAATAACATTTGCCGCTCAGCGGTGCAGTAATCTGTAGTAAAGGCTTTTGTGGGGTGTTTTAATTTCCTTTTTATTTATTTTATCTAACAGTATGTTAGGCAGAGAAGTGCCAGGCACTGCACAGGGGAGTGGCAGAGGCCTAAATGTTTCTGGCGCAGGCAGAGGTTGCAGCAGGGTAACGGGCCATGGCAGCAGGGGTCACTTCAAAAGGCCTGAGCTCCCAGTCTCAGCAAGCGGCCGTGTTGTGACCAGCAACCCAGCGGTTCTATCTTGAGTGGTTGACTCAATCTTCAACTTCGTGGCCAGTGACATCAGACACCCTCAGCCAACAGTCAGTGTGTTCATCAAACACAACCTTTAGTTGGCATGGCCTTGGAGAAGGCTCTGTGCCCTCACCTGTCCTCAACCTGCCTCTGTCCTTTTCTGTTCCCTTACCGTGAGAAGTATTATATGCTGTAGGCTCAGCTCCACTTTTCAGCGAGGAAGAGCTAACTAGAGGGCGGTCAGCAGCTAGAGCCCAGCCAAGGTCTGGAGGAGACATCCACCGCTTCCTCCGCTAGGCGGGCAAGTAGTGATTAGGAGAGTGGCGTGGGAGCTGGTGTTGCAAGCGGTCAGGCTCCTGACCCAGAGACCGTTGAGGAAGACATCAGTGGCGTGCAGACAGTACTCGATGATGATGATGTAACTTATCGCACTTGGGAGCCGGGTGACGAAGGGGCTTCATCATCATCATGAGAAGAGGGTGGCAGCTTGCCCATAAGCCAGCAAGTCACTAGTGTTGCCTGGATTCAGCAAGGTGGCAGCAGTGGAAGGTCGGGAGCCTACCTGCTTTGCGGGAGCCTACCTGCCCGGGAAGTAGCGGTGCGGGGGTTCAAGGAGGCAGCGGCGGTAGCATTCAGTCAGTACGTAGTGTTGGTGTAAAATCACCTACTCGACGGTGTGGCAGTTTTTTCTTAAGCCGCCGGAGGAGGTGAACGTGGCCATATGTAGAATCTGTGGGCAGAAGGTGAAGTGTGGCCAGGGTGCCAATGTTGGCAATACGGCCCTGTGTCAACATATGCAGTGGCGCCATGCAGTTGCCTGGGAGAACCATGGCTCCGATTTGGTGGTCCAGGCTGCTGCAGCAACTGCTGCATCACCCAGTGGAACGTACCCAGTTTCAGGCAGTCAAGGCTCCACCACCTCAGCCGAAGGGAGCTGTCTGTCATTCCCATCATCTGCTGGTCCCGATGCTCCTTCTCTTTCTCCTCCTACTCCTCGTCACTCATTCCGTCAGCAATCGCTCACCTAAGATATTGACAAGAGACAACAGTATGTGTGCACTCATCCAACGGTGCAGAAGCTGAATGTGCTCCTGTCCAAGTTACTGGTGCTGCAGTCCCTCCCTTTCCAAGTGGTAGACTCTGCACCTTTCAGAGAACTGCTGGCTTGCGCCAAGTCAAGGTGGAGAGTCCCAAGCCGTTTTTTCTTTGCCAAGGTGGGCCAGTCTTTGAGTCTGTCGGTGGCTGCCAAAGTGCACGGCAGCGCTGACGTGTGGAGCCGTAACTACGGTCAGGGAAAATGTATGTCCTTTACGGCCCACTGGGTTAATGTGGTTCCTGCACAGCCACACCAGCAACTTGGCCAGGTGATGCCGCTTCCGCCTCCATGTTGCCACGCCGTTGGTCCAGCAACAATGTCCGCCTCTGACTCCTAATCTTCCACAATGTCCTCAGCCCCCACTGCAGAGACAATTCACGGTGCCCCTCCAGAATACCACATGTGCAGGCCACGGCGGTGTTACACTGTTCTTGACCTCGTTTGCCTTAGCGAATTGAGTCACACAGGGGAAGAACTGCTTAGCAAGAAATCGAATCCTGGCTTTCTACCTGACAACTCAAAATCGGAACCATGGTGACCGACAACGGAAAGAACATTGTGTCGGCGCTGCATCAAGGAGGGCTGAACCATGCGCCACATCTTCAATCTGGTTGTAAAGCGTTTCCTGAAGTCTTCCACCCATCTGCAAGACATCATAAGAATGGCCAGGAAACTATGCATGCATTTCAGCCACTCGTACACCGCGAAGCACACCTTCCTTGAGCTGCAGCGGCATAACAGCATCCCCCAATATAAGCTGATATGCGACGTTTCCACCCGTTGGAATTCCACCCTTCATATGTTGGACCGACTGTATAAAGAGAGAAAGCCCATCAACGATTTCCTGATGTTTCAAGCGGACAGGAGTACTCCTCTGTGTAATTTTGATGTCAGCCAGTGGCAGCTCATGCGTGACACTTGCCGTTTGCTCAGGCCCTTTGAGGATGCCACGCTATTTGTCAGTCGCCAGGACTACGGGATGAACAACGTCATTCCACTGCTTCATGTCCTGGAACAGATGCGGCTAAATATGGCTGGTCAGGGGACTGGAGACGTGGCGCCTAGATCTCACAGCCAAATGGCTGGAGGAGGAGGACATTGGAGAACAAGCAATGTGCAGCAAAATGGGTGATTTTTCGACACAGGTGACAGGAAAGGAGGAGCAGGAGCAGAAGGGAGGAGCAAGAGGGAGATAAGGAAGACCAGGCAGATGACCCAGGCACACCGTGGCAGTATGCATTAGAGATGGAGGCATGGAGTACCTCCGAGTCACTTGCGCAAATGGCCCGCTGCATGCTCAGTTGCTTGGTTAGTGACAGACAAATTGTCACCATTCGGCAGAGGGATGACTTTGTTGGACCCTCGCTACCAGTCCAAAAAGAGGGCCTTTTTACACCCGTTGAGAGGGAGGACAAACAGAACTACTAAATAAACATCCTTTGTTGTCAGTTGGCCACTGCCTATCTGTGCCATCGTCAATCCTCTCGTAGGTCTGACCGGGGGGGCCCTCTGCGCTCACGTTCCACTGCCATGGCTACTGTGGAGGGGTGGGGTGGCAGGAGCAGTACCAGCTCCATTAGCAGCAGCCTGAGTCCAGAGTCGCTGATGAGCAGCTTCCTTCACCCTCATAGTGAAAAAACTACTCATCAACAGCTAGACAAAGAGCAGGACCTGAACCAGCAGGTGGTGGCATACTTGGACAGCACCCTGCCAACCAACATTGAAGATCCGCTGGACTACTGGGCAGCCAAATTGGATTTGTGGCCGCAACTAGCAGCGTTTGCCCTGGAATAGTTGCCCTGCCCAGTCAGTAGTGTGGCAGCAGAGCGGGTGTTTAGTGCGGCCATAGTTACTCCAAGAAGAACTCGCCTGTCCACCCAAAATGTGGAGAGACTGACCTTTGTCAAGATGAATCAGGCGTGAATCAGCCAGGATTTTCAACCACCAATGCCTGATGCATCAGACTAGATCATCCATGGTGCCACACGAACACTTTAACAAAAGAGATCGGTTTCTTCTGGCTACCTGCCTCAGCTACTATTCTGATGCTGCCATCCACCTGATGCCACACATCTGATGCCAAGTGCGCTTTCTTTCACCCACCATCTTCAAGTACTGGTATTGCTACCCACCTCCACACTATGTCACCGTGCCACTCTGTGGCCCCCTTATGCTGCCGCCTTCTCCAGACTCTGTCATTGGGCCACTCTGTGGTCTCCTCATGCTGCCGCCACCTCCAGACTCTGTCATTGTGCCACTCTGTGGCCTCCTGATGCGGCCGCCACCTTCAGACTCTATCATTGTGCCACTCTGTGGCCTCCTCATGCTGTCACCACCTTCAGACTCTGTCATTGGGCCACTCTGTGGGCTCCTCATGCTGCCGCCACCTTAACATTATGTCACCTAGCCACTCTGTGGCCTCCTGATGCTGCTGTCAGCACCACACTCTGTCATTCTGCCACTCTTAGCCTCCTGATACTGCCGCCACATACAGACTCTGTCATTGGGCCACTCTGTGGTCTCCTCATGCTGCTTCCACCTCACCACTATGTCATAAGGCCACTCTGTGGACTTCTCATGCTGTTCCCACCCTACCCACTTCATGACTGGCCTACTATTTAGCCTTTTTGGCTTGGATGAAATCATCATTTATTTAACCCTTTTTCTGATCTAACCCACCAAAAAAATTAATCAATAAACTTCCAGGTTACAAATAAATACAGTAGTACTTTATTGAGTGTAATAAATACGCATGTTAAAGTTCAGTTCATAAAAAGAATACAAACACAGAAATATAGTGGCAAATCTGGGGGAGCTGCTCAACCCCTAACACTGTAGCGTGTTTTTCATTGGGGGAGCAGCCCCACCGCATGTGGACCGCAGCAAACGACTATCCCCAGCAAAAAAAATGCATACGGTGGAGGATGTCGGCGCGGTCCACATGCACCACAAGGGCATCCTACACAAAACGGAGCATTGTGCGGATGAAAATATAATCATATAAATCACAGAAAAAATGCACCAAACGGATATGCCACTGACTATACTGGCTAGTCATAAATGCAGATATTAAAAGCTGAGACTTTTGCCAATATATTCCTGTCAGGAAAATATCGGAGCCCAACATGCACCACGTCACGGTCACTCAACATGGTAAGGGGTCCTACCACTAAGCTACCTATGGTGTGAACAAGGTCTGAAGGTGATGTAATCCAGCTCACAGCCAAGCTTCCACACAACCGCAAAGCAGGACAACTAATGCAATGTGAACAAAGCAAGACTGTAAGCCACACCCATATCAGACCATGTGATGGAGGTCACCAGGTGCAAAAGGGAGTGTTTGAATGCCAGGTAAAGGCACATACACTACATACAGTCATGTGAAAAAATTAGGACACCCTTTGAAAGCATGTGGTTTTTTGTAACATTTTTAATAAAAGGTTATTTCATCTCCGTTTCAACAATACAGAGAGATTAAAGTAATCCAACTAAACAAAGAAAACTGAAGAAAAGTCTTTTCAAGATCTTCTGTAAATGTCATTCTACAAAAATGCCTATTCTAACTGAGGAAAAAGATAGGACACCCTCACATGTATTCCCTCTTAAATTGGCTCAGATCTCACACAGGTATATCACACCAGGTGCACATAATTAGTAGATCGTTACTCTGCATGTTGAATGAGGCTTGCCCTATTTAAACCTCAGACATTTAGTTTGGTGTGCTCCTGACTGTTGAAGTGAGAGTGAGCACCATGGTGAGAGCAAAAGAGCTGTCAGAGGACTTCAGAAAAAAGATTGTAGCAGCCTATGAGTCTGGGAAGGGATTTAAAAAGATCTCAAAAGATTTTGAAATCAGCCATTCCACTGTCCGGAAGATAGTCTACAAGTGGAGGGCTTTCAAAACAACTGCCAACATGCCCAGGACTGGTCGCCCCAGCAAGTTCACCCCAAGAGCAGACCGCAAGATGCTAAAAGAGGTCTCCAAAAACCCTAAAGTGTCATCTCGAGAACTACAGCAGGCTCTGGCTACTGTTGATGTAGAAGTACATGCCTCTACAATCAGAAAGAGACTGTACAAGTTTAACTTGCATGGGAGGTGTGCAAGGAGGAAACCTTTGCTTTCCAAGAGAAACATCGAGGCCAGACTGACATTTGCCAGAGATAAAGTTGACAAAGACCAGGACTTCTGGAATAATGTTCTTTGGACAGATGAGTCCAAAATTGAATTATTTGGACACAACAGCAGAGGACATGTTTGGCGTAAACCAAACACAGCATTCCAAGAAAAGAACCTCATACCAACTGTGAAGCATGGAGGTGGAAGTGTCATGGTTTGGGGCTGCTTTG
This sequence comes from Bufo gargarizans, assembly GCF_014858855.1. Lineage (NCBI taxonomy): Eukaryota > Metazoa > Chordata > Amphibia > Anura > Bufonidae > Bufo > Bufo gargarizans. The sequence goes on from NC_058084.1 coordinate 77,198,122, forward strand.
CTGCAGCAGGACCTGGTCAGCTCACCATCATAGAATCCACGATGAATTCTACTGTGTATCAGAAGGTGCTTGAAGAACATGTGAGACCATCAGTTAGAAAATTAAAGCTGAAGCGGAACTGGACCATGCAACATGACAATGACCCAAAACATACTAGTAAATCAACCAAAGATTGGCTGAAAAAGAAGAAATGGAGAGTCCTGGAATGGCCAAGTCAAAGTCCAGATTTGAATCCCATTGAGATGCTGTGGGGTGACTTGAAAAGGGCTGTACGTGCAAGAAACCCCTCAAACATCTCACAGCTGAAAAAGTTCTGCATTGAGGAGTGGGGTAAAATTTCCTCAGACCGATGTCGAAGACTGGTAGATGGCTACAAGAACCGTCTCACTGCAGTTATTTCAGCCAAAGGAGGTAACACTCGCTATTAGGGGCAAGGGTGTCCTATCTTTTTCCTCAGTTAGAATAGGCATTTTTGTAGAATGACATTTACAGAAGATCTTGAAAAGACTTTTCTTCAGTTTTCTTTGTTTAGTTGGATTACTTTAATCTCTCTGTATTGTTGAAACGGAGATGAAATAACCTTTTATTAAAAATGTTACAAAAAACCACATGCTTTCAAAGGGTGTCCTAATTTTTTCACATGACTGTATAAAACAAGACACAAACACAGAAATATAGTGGCAAATCTGGGGGAGCTGCATTTTTTCTGTGATTTATATGATTATATTTTCATCCGCACAATGCTCCGTTTTGTGTAGGATGCCCTTGTGGTGCATGTGGACCGCGCCGACGTCCTCCACCGTATGCATTTTTTTGCTGGGGATAGTCGTTTGCTGCGGTCCACATGCGGTGGGGCTGCTCCCCCAATGAAAAACACGCTACAGTGTTAGGGGTTGAGCAGCTCCCCCAGATTTGCCACTATATTTCTGTGTTTATGTCTTGTTTTATATGTAGTGTATGTGCCTTTACCTGGCATTCAAACACTCCCTTTTGCACCTGGTAGCCTCCATCACATGGTCTGATATGGGTGTGGCTCACAGTCTTGCTTTGTTCACATTGCATTAGTTGTCCTGCTATGCGGTTGTGTGGAATCTTGGCTGTGAGCTGGATTACATCACCTTCAGACCTTGTTCACACCAGAGGTAGCGTAGTGGTAGGACCCCTTGCCATGCTGAGGACCGTGACGTGGTGCATGATGGGCTCCGATATCTTCCTGACAGGAATATATTGGCAAAAGTCTCAGCTTTTAATATCTGCATTTATGACTAGCCAGTATAGTCAGTGGCATATCCGTTTGGTGCATTTCTTTTGTGATTTATATGATTATACTTTCATCCGCACAATGCTCCGTTTTGTGTAGGATGCCTTTGTGGTGCATGTGGACCGCGCCGACATCCTCCACCGTATGCAAAACATTTTTTGCTGGGGATAGTCGTTTGCTGCGGTCCACATGCGGTGGGGCTGCTCCCCCAATGAAAAACACGCTACAGTGTTAGGGGTTGAGCAGCTCCCCCAGATTTGCCACTATATTTCTGTGTTTGTGTCTTGTTTTATATGTAGTGTATGTGCCTTTGCCTGGCATTTAAACATTCTTTTGCACCTGGTAGCCTCCATCACATGGTCTTATATGGGTGCGGCTTACAGTCTTGCTTTGTTCACATTGCATTAGTTGTCCTGCTATGCGGTTGTGTGGAATCTTGGCTGTGAGCTGGATTACATCACCTTCAGACCGTGTTCACACCTTAGTTAGCGCAGTGGTAGGACCCCTTGCCATGCTGAGTGACCGTGACGTGGTGCATGTTGGGCTCCGATATTTTCCTGACAGGAATATATTGGCAAAAGTCTCATAAAAAGAATAGCAGCAAATATCAACCCAAAGGAGGATAAGGAGGGGGCAGCAGAGTCCATCCTCCACACTCAATAATCACTTAAGGCAATGGCTCTCAATGGTATTTGAGGCTCAAAACAGGGCCATGCAAACCTACCCAGAAATTAACTGTTGTAAAAACACATTGCACTTCAGTACATACCAATATAATAGTGTGTATCATGAGTAATACATTATAAAGCACAACCATCAAGCCATACCAAATGTGAGTACGTGACTCTGCAGCCTCCTCCACCCAACGCCGTTTCGCCAACCAGGCTTCTTCCGGGGACCTTTTTCTCATCTGTAAGAAGGATGATAAAATGAGATGCACAACGGATCCTGTCTGTTTAGCAGCTGTAAGGCCTGTATGGTCCCATCAGAATTAGCTTATGATTTGGTAGCCAAAAGCAGGAGTGGGTACTAGTGTTGAGCGAGCATGCTCGGCCAAATACCAGTTCGGCTCTAGCATCGCTATGATCGGCAGATGGCGGTACTCGACCGAGTACCGCATATGCTCAAGCGCAATGCTCGAGTCTCCTCCCCGCACGCTTTGCCGCTGCTAAGCAGCCAATAAACGTGCAGGTAAGTACTGACCTTACTGTAATGTCAGTAGCCCTGTTGGCTACTGGTATTACAGTGATTGGATGTCCGGAACGCGTCCTCTGGTGCTATATAGCACCTGATGATGCGTGTTCGGTTCATTCTAAGTCAGGGATAGCTGAGCATAGGAAGGAACAGAGAGTGTAGGGAGTGTAATTTAATTTCATTTTTCTACAAAAATGTTTCATAGACCCAAAAGTCCTTGTAAGGACTATTGTGTGTGACAGCAGCAATATATGTTTGCAGCGCAACCTGCGCTAAATTTCTCAGTGTTAGGGCTCATGCACACGACCGTTTTGCGGTCCGTTTTTTTTACTGATCCGTTGTTTCAGATCTGAGGTTTTTTTCTCTGATTTATATCCTCTTCCTTTCCGTTATTGCACAAAATATATCCGTATGGTTTCCGTATTTGATTAGTTTTTTGCGGATCGCATACAGAAACAGTAACTTATTAATCACTAAACACATAAGCAATATGGGCTGGGCATAGCATTTCTACAGTATGAATACGCAAAATACGGATGAAATACGGATGACATACAGATGTGCTCCGTGTGCGTTCGGTATTTTTTACGGACCCATTGACTTGAATGGGACCTTGAACCGTGATTTTTGTGGAAAATCATAGGACACGCACTACTTTTTTGTGGAACGGCCATGCGGACAAACGGAAACAGAATAACTTCTATATTTTCTACAGCCCCATTGAAGTAAATGGTTCCGCATATGGTCCGCAAAAAAACCGGAACGGAAGCGAAATTAAAATACGTACGTGTGCATGAGCCCTTAGGGAGAGCTGTGCATAGGAAGGGACAGACAGTGAAGGGAGTGTAATAGGAAGATTTTTATACAAAAACATTTTCAGAAACCCAAAAGTCCTTTTAAGGACTATTGTGTGTGACAGCAGCAATATATATTTTTAGCGCCTATTGTGCATAATACCGTGTAATAGGTCGCTGCGGACAGTTTAATAATTCTCTTGTGTAAATTGTGCTCATCCCTAAAATATCAGTGACATCCAGTGCACTATCTCCGTGAACGCTGTCCCCTGCGGACAGTTAAATTATCTGCGACACATCTCCTGTTTAAAGTGTGCGCATCTCTAAAATATCAGTGACATCCAGGGCACTTTTTCCGTAGACGATGTCCGCTGTGGACAGTTAAATTATCTGCGCCACATCTCCTTTTTAAAGTGTGTGCATCCCTAAAATATCAGTGACATCCAGTACACTTTTTCCGTAGACACTACGAACTGTGACATTACCTGCAGTACCTGTCCTGTATAACGTTTCCTCATCACAAATACCTTTGTAAATTTTTTTGCACATACACTTCCAAATCCTACGCTACTATACGTGTGACATACTTTCAAGCATATATCACATTTAAAATGAAGAAGGCAAACAGTAAGGGATGGGGAAGTGACCGAGATGCTGATGGTGCACGCAGAGGTCGTGGCCCTGGGTGCAGAGAAAGAGTGCCTGCTGCCAGAGCACAAGAAAAACAATCATCCAAGATACCTAGCTTCATGTCCCAGTTTGCAGGGCGGCGCAGGACACCACTTTTGAAGTCAGACCAGTGCAACCTGGTGGTCTGTTGGATTGCAACAGATAATGCCTCCAGTCGGTTAAGCACCACCCTGTCTTCCACCAAGTCCAGTCTCAGTAGCCAGGGGACTTGTCAACACAATCCTCACCCTGATCCTCCTTCCTCCCACAGTCTGGCCAAACAAGTGATCCCACACTTGGATATTCCGAGGACCACTTTTCATCGCCATTACTTGATTTGGCCCTCACGCCAAGCATGCTTGAAGAGGGACATGAGATCTTGTGCCCTGATTCCCAACCTCTTGAACATCCACAGACACAAGAACATGACAGTAGGGAATGGCAATCAGTGTTTAATGAGGTGGATGATGATGAGACACAGTTGCCAATGAGTCAACCGCAATTACTGTCTCAAGAGGTTGATGAAGAGGATGAGACACAGTTGTCAATCACTGAGGTTGTGGTTAGGTCAAAAAATCAGGAGGATGATCAGAGTGAAGAAGTGGAAGAGGTAGTAGTGGACGATGAGGTCACTGACCCAATCCTGGAAGGTGGAAAGCCGAGCGAGGACAGCAGTACAGAGGGGGAGGGATCTGCAGCACCGCAACAGGCTGGAAGAGGCAGTAGGGTGGCAAAAGGGAGAAGGCAGGCCACACCACACAGGCCCACAACTGTTCTACGGAGCAACCCCCTGTGGAAATCTCCCTTGCCAAAGGGTAGATGTTCCGCAGTATGGTGCTTTTTTCAGGAAAGTGTGGACAACAAAAGAATAGTAGTTTACAACCTGTGCCATACGGAAATGAGCCGTGGCGTGAACACAGGCAACCTCTCCACCACCAGCATGATCCGCCACATGGCATCCAAGCACCATAATAAGTGGGACGAACGCCTGAGTCCACAATCTGTCTCTGCGGGTCACACTATTGCCTCCTCTTCCCCTGTGTTACGTGCTGGCCAATCCCCTGTCGAAGGCGCAGGTCTGGATGCCTCCCGCACTGCACCTGGACCTTTGCAAGCACCATCAGCGACCACATCCACTTCCATGTCCCAGCGCAGCGTACAAATGTCCTTACCCCAGGCATTTGAATGCAAGCGCAAATACCCAGCCACCCACCCATAGGACATAGCACTAAATGCTCAACTTTCCATATTACTGGCCCTGGAAATGTTGCCATTTAGGCTTGTGGACACTGAGGCCTTCCGCAGCGTGATGTTGGTAGCCGTCCCTTGTTACGCAGTCCCCAGGTGTGCCATGCCCGCCTTACACCAACATGTGTCCCGTGACATCACACGTGCCCTGACCAACGCGGTTACTGGAAAGGTCCACATGGACAAGTGCATTCGGCCAGGGACGCTACATTTCCCTGACGGCACACTGGGTAAACATTGTGGAGGCCAGGAGCGAGTCATAACCTGGGATGGCACAGGTGCTACCGACGCCAAGGATTGCGGGCCTTACATCGATCAGGGTTTCTGCCAGCACCTACGTTAGTGGCTCCAACCCCCACTTCTCCTCCTCCACCTGCTCCTCCACTTCCACCTCCGAATAATCCTTGTGCTGCACCAGTCAGTCAGTCATCAGTTGGTACTTTAGCTGGAAGCAGTGTTGCACTGCAGTGGGGAAGCAGCAAAAGGCCGAGCTGAAGCTGATATGCTTAGGGGACAAACAGCACACCGCCGCAGAGCTGCTGCAGGGGATAAGAGACCAGAATGGGCTGTAGCTCTCGCCACTCAACCTAGAACCAGGAATGGTTGTGTCTGATAATGGCCATAACTTGGTGGCGACTTTGGAGCTCAGCAAGCTCAGACACATGCCATGCCTAGTCCAACCTTGTGGTTCAGCGGTTTCTCAAAACCTACCCCAATTTGCCTGAGCTACTGGTGAAGGTGCGTGTGTGCACATTTCCGCATGTCACCGACAGCTTCAGCCGATCTGTCAACGCTGCAGTAGCGCTTGAAATTGCCAGCTCACCGGCTGTTGTGCGACGTGAGCACGCGCTGGAACTCCCCGTTCCACATGTTGGCCAGGCTTTGTGAGAAGCAGAGGGCAGTAGTGGAATACCAGCTGCAACATGGTCGTCGCCTTTCCAGTCAGCTTCCGCTATTCACAAGAGAGGAGTGGGCATGGATGTCTATCTGGTTTTAAGAAACTTTGAGGAATCAACATAGATGGTGAGCGGCGATAACACTATTATCAGCCTAACCATACCACTTCTGTGTCTACTCAAACACTCGTTGCTCACAATTAAGGCATACACTTTGCATGTGGAAGAAGTGGAAATGGGGGAAGAAAGTACACAGGGTGATAGCCGCCAGACCACCCTCATTCGTCTTCTCAGCGCGAATTGGACGATGAAGAGGAGGAGGAGGAGCAGGAGACGGTTGCCTCTGCTACAGAGGGTAATATCCATAGAAGTTTAATTCCATCTGTTCAGCGTGGGTGGGCAGAAGAGGAGAAAGAAGATGAGGAGATTGAGAGTGATCCTTCTGATGATGACAGCGAAGTCTTGCCTGTTGGTACTCTGGCACACATGTCTGATTTCATGTTAGGCTGCCTTTCCCGCGACCCGCGCATTATACGCATTTTAGACAACACAAATTACTGATTGTTCACCCTTCTCGACCCCCGCTACAAAGAGAACTTCTCATCTCTCATTCCTCTGGAGGAGAGGACGAGCAGAACGGTGCAATACCAGAAGATCCTTGTTTCCATCTGACAATGCTAGCGGCAAAGTCTGTAGTTCCTTGACCAACCGAGGAGGGGAGACAAGGGGAACACACAGCAGGTCTAATAGAGGCAGGGCAACACTCTCCAAAGCCTGGTACAGTTTCATGACACCTTACAACTACTGGGTGCCAAAGCTGGACACGTGTCACAAACTGGCGCTCTATGCCTTGGAGGTGCTGGCCTTCCCTGCCTCCAGCGTTATGTCTGAGCGGGTATTTAGGGCTGCTGGTGGCATTATAAAAGATAAGCGTATACGCTTGTCAACTGAAAATGCTGACAGGTTGACTTATAAAAATGAACAAGGCCTGGATTGACCACGACTAGGGTTGAGCGAACCCGAACTGTAAAGTTCGGGTTCGTACCGAACTTTAGGATTTTTGGACCCCAGACCTGAACCCAAACATTTCTGTAAAAGTTTGGGTTCGGGTTCGGTGTTTGGCGCTTTCTTGGCGCTTTTTGAAAGGCTGCATAGCAGCCAATCAACAAGCGTCATACTACTTGCCCCAAGAGGCCATCACAGCCATGCCTACTAATGGCATAGCTGTGATTGGCCAGAGAAGCATGTGACCCAGGCTCTATATAAGCTTGAGTAACGTAGCGCTGCACGTCACTCTGCTGTTACAAGTGTAGGGAGAGGATGCTGCTGGACTTGTGATTTCAGGGAGAGAATAGGAGAGAATCTAACTCAGCGATCTACCTAGAAATAGTTGTGTGGGTGCAGGACACAATCGTTTTACCCTGCCCTGAGGCCATTGACCAAAAAAAAAAAAACTGTTATAATTCTGTTAGTTAGGTGGGTGGCGGCGGAGGCCATTTTATGCAAGCTCAGTGCACCAGCACTGCATCTGAGCTTTTGGGACATTGCAAATCACAATTTTTTGGGGGCAAACTACAACATTTGGATTAGTCAGTGTGCAATTTAAGGTAAAAATACACCCATCATTTTCTGGGGTTTTAAAAACACACAATTTTTTTCAAAAAACTGTATTTTCCAGATCTGCAAGTGTTAAATTCAAGTTTAATATATACAGCTTTCAAATTCTGTTACCAAAAAAAGACTTTTTGGGCAATCTACAACATCTGTATTAGTCAGTGTGCAATTTAAGGTAGAAATACACCCATCATTTTCTGGGGTTTTAAAAACACACTTTTATTTTTAAAAAAAATGTATTTTCCAGAGCTCCAAGTGTTAAAATTCAAGTTTAACATATACAGCTGTCATATTCTGTTACCAAAAAAGACTTTTTTGGCAATCTACAACATCTGTATTAGTTAGTGTGCAATTTAAGGTAGAAATACACCCATCATTTTCTGGGGTTCTAAAAACACACTTTTATTTTAAAAAAACTGTATTTTCCAGATCTCCAAGTGTTAAAATTCAAGTTTAACATATACAGCTTTCATATTCTGTTACCAAAAAAGACTTTTTTGGCAATCTACAACATCTGTATTAGTCAGTGTGCAATTTAAGGTAGAAATACACCCATCATTTTCTGGGGTTTTAAAAACACTATTTTTTTTTCAAAAAACAGTATTTTCCAGATCTGCAAGTGTTAAATTCAAGTTTAATATATACAGCTTTCATATTCTGTTACAAAAAAAAAGACTTTTTTGGCAATCTACAACATCTGTATTAGTCAGTGTGCAATTTAAGGTAGAAATACACACATCATTTTCTGTGGTTTAAAAAACACACTTATTTTTTCCCAAAAACTGTATTTTCCAGATCTGCAAGTGTTAAATTTAAGTTTAATATCTACAGCTATCATATTCTGTTACCGAAAAAAATACTTTTTTGTCAATCTACAACATCTGTATTAGTCAGTGTGCAATTTAAGCTAGAAAATACACCCATCATTTTCTGGGGTTTGAAAACACACACTTTTTTAACAAAAAAACACTTTATTCAGGCCTTGCAGCATCAGCACGTGTGAAATTACAGGCTTATATACTGCTGTCAAATTCAGTTGTTAAACAAACACTCGTTTGGGCACAAAAAAATTAGTTGGCAGCCTTTGATGCAGATGTCATTGTGAGATACACCCTTAATACATTTGGGTTACATTCTGAGATTTTAAATACCGCCATTTGGTGCACCAATATTGAATTCAGGCCTACATTGGTTCAGGCCGTGTGAGATACTCCCTCTACATACAGGGTTTTGAATCAGGCATTTGAAATACAGCCATTTTGTGCAAAGATATATTTACTTCAGGCCTACAGTGTTTCAGACCGTGTGAGATACCCCCTCTACATACAGGGGTTTGAAGCAGGCATTTGAAATACAGCCATTTTGTGCAAAGATATATTTACTTCAGGCCTACAGTGGTTCAGACAGTGTGATATACCCCCTCTACATACAGGGGTTTGAATCAGGCATTTGAAATACAGCCATTTGAAATACAGCTATTTTGGGAAAAGATATATTTTCTTCAGGCCTCCAGTGGTTCAGACCGTGTGAGATACTCCCTCTACATACAGGGTTTTGAATCAGGCATTTGAAATACAGCCATTTGAAATACAGCCATTTTGGGCAAAGATATATTTACTTCAGGCCTACAGTGGTTAAGACCGTGTGAAATACTTCCTCTACATACAGGGGTTTGATTCAGCCATTTTAAATACAAACATTTGAAATACAGCCATTTTGTGCAAAGAAATCTATAATTCAGGCCTACACTGATTCAGGGCGTGTGAGATCCCCCCTATACATACAGGGGTTTGATTCAGCCATTTGAAATACAGCCATTTTGTGCAAATAAATCTTTAATTCAGGCCTACGCTGATTCAGGGCGAGTAAGATCCCCCCTATACATACAGGGGTTTGATTCAGCCATTTGAAATACAGCCATTTTGTGCAAATAAATCTTTAATTCAGGCCTACACTGATTCAGGCCGTGTGAGATACACCCTTTACATACTGTCGTTCTATTCTACTATTAATAAAACACCCATTTAGGGCAAGATCTGAAGAGAGCGCTAAATAAGGGACGTGGCCCAGGTCGTGGTGCTGCTGGTGGAGCTCCTGTTGCAGGGAGAGGACGTGGTCGCTCAGCCAAGCAGTCTGAGCCCCAAGTCATGCAGCAGTCTCTTCTGCTTTTTGATGACTCTGTTAGCAGGGTTTCCCAGGGCCATCCACCTAGCCCTGCCCCAGAAGTGGAAGAGATTGAGTCTACCAATGCCCAACCACTTATCTTTCAAGATAAGTACATGGGAGGACCATCGCAGCACGTCTCGGATGATGACGAAACACAGGTGCCAACTGCTGGGGCTTTTGAAAGTGTGCAGACCGACAAGGAAGGCAGGGGTGAAGACTGGGTAGAAGATGATGTGGAGGACGATGAGGTCCTCGACCCCACATGGAATCAAGGTCATGCGAGTGACCGATGTAGTTCGGAGGAAGAGGCGGTGGTCGTACAGAGCCACCAGCACAGCAGAAGAGGGAGCAGGGTGCAAAAGCGGAGCAGCCGTCCTCTAGACAGTACTCCTCCTACTGCCCACCGCAGCAAGGGACTGAGCACACCAATGCCAGCTCCAAGGAGTTCCCTGGCGTGGCAGTTCTTCAGACAATGTGCTGACGACAAGACACGAGTGGTTTGCACGCTGTACAATCAGAGCCTGAAGCGAGGCATAAATGTTCTAAACCTAAGCACAACCTGCATGACCAGGCATTTAAGTGGAAAGCACGAGTTGCAATGGAGTAGACATCTCAAAAACCAAGAGAGGTCTCTGGCTCCTCCTGCTTCCTCTTCTGCTGCAGTTACAGCCTCTTCATCCACCTCTGGAGTGACAGTGCCACCTGGCACCATGCAAACAGAGAATCTGCCAGCAACACCAACACCTGGTTCACCAAGCATCTCCACAATGTCCCAAGGAAGCGTTCAGCTCTCCATATCCCAAACACTGGAGAGGAAGAGGAAGTACCCCCCTACCCACCCACGATCCCTAGCCCTGAATGCCAGCATTTCTAAATTACTGGCCTTTGAAATGCTGTCATTCCGTCTGGTGGAGACGGATAGTTTTGAAGGCCTTATGGCGGTGGCTGTCCCACAGTACGTCGTGCCCAGCCGCCACTACTTTTCAAGGCGAGCCATCCCTTCCCTGCACAACCAAGTAGGGGACAAAATCAGGTGTGCACTGCGCAACGCCATCTGTGGCAAGGTGCACCTGACTACGGATACGTGGACCAGTAAGCACGGTCAGGGGCGTTATATTTCCATAACAGCACACTGGGTAAATGCAGTGGCGGCTGGGCCTGAGACGGAGAGCAGTTTGGCGCATGTCCTTCCACCACCAAGGATTGCAGAGCTCTTCAGAACAGCCTCCTGTTGCTTCCTCCTCCTACTCTGCTTCCTCATCCTCTACCAGCTCCTCATCCGGTCAGTGTAACACCTTCACCACCAACTTCAGCACAGCCAGGGGTAAACGATAGCAGGCAGTTTTAAAACTTATCTGTTTGGGGGACAAACCCCATACCGCGCAGGAGCTGTGGACGGGCCTTGAACAACAGACCGATGAGTGGTTTGTGCCAGTCAGCCTCAAGCCCGGCCTGGTGGTGTGCGATATTGGGCGAAATCTCGTAGCAGCTCTGGGACTAGCCGGTTTGACGCACATCCCTTGCCTGGCGCATGTGCTGAATTTGGTGGTGCAGAGATTCCTTAAAGATTACCCCGACATGTCAGAGCTGCTGCATAAAGTGCGGGCCGTCTGTGCGCCCTTTCGGTGTTCTCACCCTGCTGCTACTCGCCTGTCAGTGCTGCAACGTAACTTCAGCCTTACCGCTCACCGCCTCATATGCGACATGCCCACAAGGTGGAACTTCACCTTGCTCATGCTGGCCAGACTATGCGAGCAGCAGCAGACGATAGTGGAGTTTCAGCTGCAGCACGCACGTGTAAGTAGCTCGGCGGAACAGCACCACTTCACCACCAATGACTGGGCCTTCATGCGAGACTGTGTTCCTTGTTGTGCTGTTTCGAGTACTCTACCAACATGGCCAGTGCCGATAACGCTGCTCTCAGCGTTACTATCCCACTTCAATGCCTCTAAGAAAAAATGCTCCTGGCGATGATGCAAGAGGATGTGGCACAGGAGGAGGAGGAGGAGGAAGAGGGATCATTTCATAGGGTTTCCGGCCAGTCATTCCCAAGTGGCTCAGAGGGTGGGTTCCTGCACCCACAAACACAAGGTACACAATTGTCCAGCCAGGGCACAGTTCAGGAGGATGAGGAGGTGGAGGATGAGGAGAAAGAGATGAAAGAGGAGGAACCATGTTCACAGCAGTGTGGCACCCAGACCAGCTCATGGTCATCACTGGTGCGTGGATGGGGGGATACAGAGGACACAGACGATACGTCTTCCACAGAGGACAGCTCTCTGGGCAGTCTGGCACACATGAGCGATTACATGCTGCAGTGTCTCCGCAACGACCACAGAGTTGCCCACATTGTAACTTGTGCTGATTACTGGGTGGCCACGCTGCTGGATCCCCGTTATAAGGACAACGTACCGTCCTTACTCCGTCACTGGAGCATGATCGTAAGATGCGCGAGTACAAGCGCGCGCTGGTAGACGCGTTGCTGGTGGCAATCCCACCTGACAGCGGAGGCACAGTGGAAGCACAAGGCGAAGGCAGAGGACGAGGAAGAGGTTGCCAATGCAGCTAGGGCACCGCCAGCACTTCATAAGGCAGGGTAAGCATGGCCGAAATGTGGAAAAGCTTTGTCAGCATGCTACAACAACCAGCACCACCAGCTGATATGGAACGTCTTAGCAGGAGGCAGCATTTCACCAACACTGTGGAGCAGTATGTGTGCACACGCCTACACGTACTGAATGACGGGTCTGCCCCCTTCAACTTCTGGGTCTCCAAATTGGGCACATGGCCTGAGCTTGCCCTTTACGCCTTGGAGATGCTGGCCTGCCCTGCAGCCAGTGTATTATCTGAATGTGTGTTTAGCACGGCAGGGGGCGTCATCACAGACAAGCGCAGCTGCCTGTCCACAGCCAATGTGGACAAGCTCACGTTCATTAAAATGAACCAGGCATGGATCCCACAGTCCATACCTTGTGCAGAATAGACAGAATGTATACAGGAACTAAGCAGCCATTGTTATACTGCAGCACAATTGCTCATGTTTGTATTTTGGATATTTCACACTCTTTTGGAGTGTACCTTAATTTTACAAAATGCTAAAAAAATAAAATAAAAAAATAAAATAAATTGTCAGTTACATTTTATGGTGAAATTAACCAATGTTTGGGTGTATAGTACCACTGCTATACCTAGTAGGCCGGTTCAAAACTAAATACATTGTCATTTACATATTAGGGTGAAATTCACCAATTTTGGTGTGTATAGTACCACTGCTATACCTAGTGGACCGGTAAAAAAATAAAAATAAATATTGTCAGTTACATTTTATGGTTAAATTAACCAATTTTTGTGTGTAATATACCCCTCCTCTACCTAGTTGACAGCTTAATAAATTTCAATAATTTTTCTGTTACATTCTTGGGTTGACATTATACAATTTTAGACTTGAATAAACACCTGCTATGCATAGGTGACAGGGAATACAATTTAATAAATTATTCAGTAATTAATGCGCACCACATCCTTTCATTCAATGCTTAAACTTTGAAAAGTTGTCACACTTTTATGCTTTAATAATTTCTCCCATATTTCAACTCTAATTTGAAATTTGAAAAAATGAATCCTCCCTTGGATGTGGTCTCTCTTTCTCACGCTCCCTCTCTGGCCTGAAACCCTGATTCCCCGCCACTCGAGATCACCATGGTAGGCGCATAAAATAACATCGAAAGTTGATAGAGCAGATATCAAATTGGATCGTGAAAATCACAGGGATGTGCAACATGGTGGGGCAGTAAGTGTGCACACGCCTACACGAACTGACTGACAGGGGTCAGCCCCTGCAACTTCTGGGTCTCCAAATTAGGCACATGGCCTGAACTTGCCCTTTACCCCTTGGAGGTGCTGGCCTGCCCTGCAGCCAGTGTATTGTCTGAACGTGTGTTTAGCATTACTGGTGGGGGTTATCACAGGTTATATTTCCCAATGTTTTGGGGTGTACCCTTATTTTAAAAATAAAATTTAAAACCAAAAACCAGTGTAGGCTACCTCCTCCACCGCCGCTTCCACCTACACCGCTACATCCACCGCCTCCTCAACCTCCTACTCCATATGGACCTGGTCCTTCTAGATCAAGATTTATTTATTTATTTTTACGTATTTTATGTTATTTAATGTCATTTCCCTATCCAAATTTGTTTGCAGAGCACTTGCCATGCTCGTAACCACATTTTGACGCCATTTGCAACCCTCTAGCCCTTTCCATGACATATTTACAGCCATTTTAGTGTTCAAAAGTTCGGGTTCGGGTCAAGTTCGGGTCCAGAACTTGAACTTTTTTCCGAAGTTCGGCCGAACCCGTTGAACCCGAACATCCAGGTGTCCACTCAACTCTAACTATGACTTCTCGACTCCACCAGAGGAAAGCGGCTGAACATAAAGGCACTTTAAATGTGTTGTTTATAATGTTCTGAATACACTGTATTCCCATGCACCCCTTCCAACACAAACAAGGGTATATGGTTGAATCTTCCTTTTCTCATCCTCCTCCTCTTCCATCATATCAACATGCTTATTCGTCACATATAATGCCCTCCTTCGCATATAATGTTTTACAGGGTCAGCTCACATGCAGGCCCTCGCATATAATTTTTTAGAGGGTCAGCTCAGCTGCAGGCCCTTGCATATAGTTTTTTAGAGGGTCATCTCACCAGCAGGCCCTCACCTACAATATTTTACAGGGTCAGCTCACCTTCAGGCCCTCACATATAATTTTTTAGAGGGTCAGCTCACCAGCAGGCCTTCACTTACAATCTTTTACTGGGTCAGCTCACTAGCAGGCCCGCACATAAAATATTTTACAGGGTCAGCTCACTAGCAGGCCCGCACCTCAAATCTTTAACAGGGTCAGCTCACCAGCAGGCCCGCACATCAAATCTTTTACAGGGTCAGCTCACCTGAAGGCCCTCGCATTACATTTTTTAGATGGTCAGCTCACCTGCAGGCTTGCACATAAAATCTTTTACAGGGTCATCTCACCTGAAGTCCCTCGCATATAATGTTTTAAAGGGTTAGCTCATTAGCAGGCCCGCACCTAAAATCTTTTACAGGGTCAGCTCACCTGCAGGCCCACACTTAAAATCTTTTACAGGGTCAGCTCACCTGCAGGCCCACAATTAAAATCTTTTACAGGGTCTGCTCACCTGCAGACCCGCACCTAAAATTATTTACAGGGTCAGCTCACCTGCAGGCCCTCACCTAATTATACCTAATAGGTAATTTGCACGTATGCTGCCTTGCTTGGATTTGGTAGCCGTAGTTGTTTCTCAGGCTCCCTCTCCGGAATCGAACCATGATTCCTCCGTTACCCATGGTCTACATGGTTTGGGCTGAAAATAACATTGAAAGTTGAGAGTGCAGACATCCATAATGTTTTAGAAGGTCAGGTCATCAGGCCCTTGCTCCAAATGTTTTTGAGGGTCACCAGCAGGCCATCAATCATAATTTTTCAAGGCTGTGTATGATGCCCTCCTTTATTTGTAACAAAGGATGTATTGGAGTGCCGGTTCCTTGTAATTTTTGGCAGCCTTTTCACTTAGTGCAGTGATAGGCAAACTGCGGCTCTCCAGCTGTTGCAGAACTACAACTCCCAGCATGCAAAGACTGCCTACAGCAGGACATGGTGGGAGTTGTAGTTTTGCAACAGCTGGAGCTGGAGAGCCGCAGTTTGCCTATCACTGACTTAGTGCATAGGTTTTATGAGTATAGGAGTCCCACTACATGAACAATTGTATCACAATGTGAATGAGGCCCTCCTCTATATGATATACAGGTTGTATCAAAGTGCCTCTCCCTTGTAATTGTTGGCAGCACTTGCACTTTATATGCAAGTAAATATAGAGGAAAGAATGTTTCATATACATTTCTCCTGTAAAATCGATTTTTTTCTTTGGTTTTGTGCGTATTATTGTCAGTCTGTAATAGTGGCGTACTATTCGGACAACATCGTTTCCAGCAGCGACCTGGGAGTCCAAGATGCATCCAGAGATCCTCCCCATGCTGTTCCCGAACCTTTTTTAGTGGTGTTTCCATCAATTTCTGACCTTTTCCTATGAACCAGACACCCTCCACTCTTCAGAGCAGGGGGTGCCTGGTTTAAAACTCGGGTTCTCCCATTGACTTCCATTATACTCTGGTCCTCGGTCGAGCACCCGAACATCCTGATGTGTTCGGCCCGAGCCCCCGAGCACTACGGTGCTCGATCAACACTAGTGGGTACAAAACACATGCAACTATTCTGTTCACACGTCATCTCTGTTTTGGATCCACTCCTCCTTTTTTTTTGGGCTTTAGAAATACTGATGGATTACTGACCAAATGCTGACCGAGTGAAGGCAGATGCTCCACAGTCAGGATCCGTTTTTTGTGGGTTATTGTTCTGATGGATCAGAGGAAGGGCAAAATAGTCAGTGAAGTCGACACAAACTTACTGCTGACACACTTTCTGATTTGTCGGGGGGGGGTTCTACTTGTATAAGCGTTTAATAGAACATGGTCTGTAGACATCTATGTGGAATCAGTCTGTAATAGTGGCGTACTATTCGGTCAACGTCGTTTCCAGCAGCGGGCTGCAAGTACAAGATGCATCCAGACATCCTCCCCATGCTGTTCCCGAACCATTTCGATGGTGTTTCCATCAATTTCTGTCATTTTCCTATGAACCAGGCACCCTCCCCTCTTCAGAGCAGGGGGTGCCTGGTTTAAAACTCGGGTTCTCCCATTGACATTATACGACGGTGTGAAAGGAGTGCGCTTCTTCTTGACACTAACATCGACCTGTAAGGCGGAGTTTATATGTGAGTTATTTGGTCAGTTTTGGCCCTGTGACCGCCCAAATAAGTGAAGTGGTAAAAGTGGTGGTTTTTTTAACCCTTTTTGAACTTCAAATAAGTGAAGTGTGCAGTGATTCTAAGTGCGACGCTTGTCATCTGCATGTCATACTGACTCACAGTATTATTTCACTACAACAGAAGACTCCCTATAATTGTTACTGCAAGGCTCAATGTTCTACACCACTATAAAGGCTCTCTGCAGCCAGGAAATAGCCTTTTTTTAAAATAAAATTTCTTCGGATTGAACCAAATTTTTCCAAAAATATTCGGGGAACCGGTGAATTAAATTTTTTTTTAAATTTGCTCATCTCTAGTGGCAAATGAAAAATAAAATGAATAAAATGAAAAAAAATAATGTTGGAATTGCTGTTTATTGTTCCATTCCCCACCAAATTCCTAATTCCTAAATCCCAAATGGAGCCACTGAACACTACAACTTGTCCCACGAAAAACAAGGCCTCATGCAGCTAAGCTGTGACAGAAAAATTTAAAAGTTATGGCTCTTGAAACGTGCCAATAAAAAAAAATTAAGAAGAAAAAAAAGCAGCGTCCCAATGACCAATAAGGGCCACATCTTGAAGATGTTAACCCCTTCCCGACCGCAATCTGTATATATACGTGATAGCTGCACATACCCCGTGCAGCTACCACGTATATAAACGTTCTGGCAGCTCTTTAAACCAAGCGCTGCAAAGCGCTTGGATTAAAGCTTCTGCCCCTGCCCTGTATGCTGTCACGGACAGCATACAGTGCAGTAATGCCGGCAAGGGACCAATCAGAGTGGCCCCTTGCCGGCAATCGATCCGATTGGTTAGTCTGTGCAGACTAACCAATCGGATCGCGGCAGTGAAAAAATGCCGGTTTCATGCTCTGATCTGCGCTCTGCAGATCAGAGCATGAAATCAGGTAG
Source organism: Bufo gargarizans (assembly GCF_014858855.1). Lineage (NCBI taxonomy): Eukaryota > Metazoa > Chordata > Amphibia > Anura > Bufonidae > Bufo > Bufo gargarizans. The sequence goes on from NC_058084.1 coordinate 77,215,761, forward strand.
GGTCCTCTTAATACACCCCCCACCCGATCTGTGCCCCCGATCTGTGGCTGTACCCCCCCTTGTGCCGCCTGCAGCTCATCTCCTAGCTGCCCTGATGCGGTCCGCCCCCTCCCCGCCCCAAGCAGTCATTTTGTAGCCGCCCCTCCTGCCCCAGCCTCCCTCAATATTGTCCGTACCCCCCGATCCCTCCCCCCTTTCCAGCGCTGCCCCCGATCCCCCTGCTGTGTGCGATGGCGGCGGCTCCATTACTGAGCCGCCGCCATCAGCAGAGAGTGTCAGCTCTATGCTGACACTCTCCTGTAACCCCATAGATGCTGTGGTTGCGGCATCCATGGGGTTAACAGAGGGAGGGAGCTCCCTCTCTCAACCATCGGGGCTGCAGCGGTGTGAATGCAGCACCCGATGGTTGCCATGGCAACCGGACGCTTTGCAAAAGCATCCGGTTGCCATGGCAAAGGCGTCCAGTGCTGCCACCTACAGGACATCTGGAAGTATTATACTTTGGAATGCAAGAGCATTGCAAAGTATAGTACAACTATCAGCCCCACTGGATTTTCAAGATCCAAGAGGGAACTGATAAAAAAAATTGAAAATAATAAAAGTAAAAATAAATAAATAAAAATGTAAATTAAAAAAATAAATTGCCTTTTCCTATAAAAAATAAAATAAAATACACATATTAGGTGTCACCGCGTCTGTAACGACCGCCTCTATAAATATATCACATGATAGACATCATTTTTTTGGTTTCAGAAATGCTATTATTGTGTAAAACTTAAATAAATAAGAAAAAGTATACATATTAGGTATTGCCACGTCCGTAACTATCTTCTCTATAAAACTATAATATGACCTAACTCCTCAGATGAACGCTGAAAAAATAAATAATTGAAAACTGTTCCAAAACAGCCAATTTTTGGGTCACCTTGCCCCATAAAGTGTAATAATGAATGATCAAAAAATCCTATGTACCCAAAAATGGTACCAATAAAAACCTCAACTCTTTCTGCAAAAAACGAGCCCCTGCACAAGACGATCGGCAGAAAAATAAAAAACATATGGCGTTCAGAAAACCAATCCAGCACAATCTGCCTTCCAAAAACCGTATTGGCATTCCTTTCCTTCTGCGCCCTGCCGTGTGCCCGTACAGCAGTTTACGACCACATGTGGGCTGTTTATGTAAACCGCGGAATCAGGGTAATAAATATTGAGTTTTGTTTGGCTGTTAACTCTCAATGTGTTAAAGAAAAAAAAATTATAAAATGGAAAATCTGCCAAAAAAGTGAAATTTAGAAATTTCATCTCCATTTTCCTTTAATTCTTGTGGAACGCCTAATGGGTTAATAAAATTTGTAAAATCAGTTTTGAGTAACTTGAGGGGTGTAGTTTCTACAATGGGGTCATTTGCGGGGGGTTTCCACTATGTAAGCCCCACAAAGTGACTTCAGACCTGAACTGGTCCTTAAAAAGTGTGTTTTGGAAATTTTCTTAAAAATTGTAAGAATTGCTTCTAAACTTCTAAGCCTTCTAACGTCCTGAAAAAATAATTCCAAAATTATGCCAACATAAAGTAGACATATGGGGAATGTTAAGTAATAAATATTTTATTAGGTATCACTTTCTGTTTTAGAAGCAGAGAAATTGAAATTTGGAAAATTGAGAATTTTTCCAAATTTTTGGTAAATTTGGGATTTTTTCATAAATAAAGGTGAAATATATTAACTCAAATATATGACTTTCATGAAGTAAAATGTGTCATGAGAAAACAATCTCAGAATGGCGTGGATAAGTAAAAGTGTTCTAAAGCTATTACCACATAAAGTGATGCATGTCAGATTTGTAAATTTTGACCTGGACACTGGGGCATCAATGACCCTTGGTCATGAAAGGGTTAAAGAGGATTCTGCTTAATGACGACAATATCCCTTTAAGAAATAAAGTTGCAGTAACTATGCGTGGTGATGTCGTCATAGTAACCAGATTGTTCTCTAGTGTAAGTATCAGGTTCTAGAACGCTGGCAGCTAGAACATGTGGATTACACGCAGCTTGTCCTCATACTTCATACATTACAGGTGAAGAGAACATTTACCTACCGTGTGATTCCTGCCATATTACAGGAAGGGAATTTACTGAAGTTCTTCTGCTCAGATCTCTGGAGCTGATCAGGTAAAGTATAATACGTGGAGTATACAACTAGATATTGGGGACATTTATTAAGACATTTCATCTGCTACTTGTAAGATGCTCCAAATTTATAAAGAGGTTCTCAATAAATTTGGCACATCTTTCTGGCAGTGTGCGCACCTTAAAGAAAAACTGTAAGCTGGTGTAGATTTGCTATATTTTTTACGCCATTTTCTGGCATCATTTATGGTAAATCTAAGACTCTAAGCCGCTCCCACTTGTTTAAATATTGAATCCGAAATAAAATTGGGAGAAGTCAAGCATTTTTGTGCTAAAACTGCTGTACATTAATGATAAAATTCCCCCATCAAGTTTGCTACAAAAAATTATTCTGCTCCAGAAGGGAGAGAATTGCTTCTCTACTGCCATTTATAGGTTGCTGTAAGTCAATGACCTGATTACCCGATACATAGTATAAATATTAGTATACATATTATATATACATGTGTACAGTAGCTCCCCCTAGTGGGGGCTGCCATATATGCAGAGCTTGCCTGCTCTTTCTTGTTTTGCATGCCTTTTGCTGAATTGGGGACTGTAAGCAAATACAATATGAAAGCACACTGCTGGACTGCAGCCATAGTCCCTGAGGTCTTAGACAGAACTCTATTATTATGGCGCAGTAATTTACGTGCATTATGCTGTTGATGTCTTGGGGTCGGTCAATTCTATTGTAACCGTAATTTGGAATATTTCAGCTTTTCCACCAAAACAGCCAGGAAACTCCCACAAACTGCCCATTTTGGGGTAAATTTTCACAAACCCGCCCATTGTGTTTGGCCACACCCCTTCCCGTGAGGTTCCTGGGACTGTTTGCAACTAGCTTGTTATGAAAGTAAAATAAAGCTTTTTATGAAATTAAAGTTTTCCTTCACTAAATTGTTGGTCATTGGTGCATTTTTTATTTTTTCTTGCATTAACTGCTACGTATGTAATGTATCCTTAGGGTGCATTCACATAGTGCAGTTCTCCGAAAGCTGCACCACAAATATCGTAACATTTATTACCATAAATAGGAATACAATGAGCTGCCGGTATTCATATGTACAGTACATTATATGTGGTTTTAGCTTTTAGTTTTATGTTTATTTGTGTTCATAAGAACAGTCATACATGACAGAGTTGATAACAGAACCTGTGACTCACAGCCCGATCCTTCACATTGCGGATACCACCAGGGCTTCCTGGGACCTATGACTTCTAATGGGGTGAGATGGGTTCCCTTGTGGTGTCCATTGTTTGGAAGGGAAGAATAGCTGCAAGTGTCATGGGACTAGACCCTTACCTGGGATATAATTATCTCTAATGTATCGGCTTGTATGTGTTATAATGTATATACTGGATTTTTGTCTTTGAAGGGAGTGACTAGAAAACAATGGAGGACAACGGACCCAAAAAGTCCAGGAAGAGACACCACGACTGCCCGGACTTACCAGCCAAGCAGCGTCTGATTGAGTCTCCCCAATCATCTCAGGCATGTCTTGTGCCGTCCACCTTGCCCACTGAGCTCCTGAGATGTCTTGGACTCTTCTTACAACAGAGATGTTCTAAGCTAAATTTTTCTTCTGCACAGCTTATAAGAAGGCTAAGAAACATTGACACCTATCTTCTGACTACTGGTTACCAACATGCAAGTTTCCTGAGCACAGGCAGCGTAGTCTTCCTTTATATGTTATGTTGAGACCTCATCTCTCCAGAGATAGACAGCATGAAGCAACTGCAAACAGAGCTCCTCACCTGCTACTATATCTCCCACTGCTACATTGGCCATGGGCTGGGGTACCCAGTAAAGCCTTTCCTGGTGGGCAGCTCAAAGATGGCCTTTTGGGAGCGATGTTTATCTTACATCAAAATAATGAGCTCCCAGATGATGAAGATCAATGGCAACCACCAGTTTTATGCAAAGGTACTCGCTGAGCTTAAATCTATAGGAACATAGGATACAACCGGTGACCTGCAAGACCTGGAAGAGAAGAAATGGATCAGATATTGGTTTCAGGAATGTGAAATCGTGTTTTAGGGAGGTTTGAATGTCTCAGACCTCCTTTTTACTACATATATCAGGATGAGAAGGGACCGTGTGCTGCATTGTATGCTGTTTAGGCAGCTTGTTGTACATGTCCCTCTTGTAAATCACTTTGGCACCGATTCTGACTTCAAGTACCTTTTATTGTTGGATTTTATATCTTTTGGCGATGTCAATGGTGGGATGACATGACTGTATAGCTCTCAGAACAGACAAAGATTATTTTGATTGCCGCACTATAGTGCAATGACGTGAGTCGTTAGACTGGACATTACAGTAATACATGATTTTTGGCTTAGAGCATTTTTATAGGTGAAATTGGAGAATCCCTGGGACGAAGTTAGTAATCTTTTAATTTACTAACAGTCATGTGATCCAGTAGCAGCATCACATCCAATGGTCACATATCTCCTATTCCATAACCTGTTGACAGCACATCACCAGTGTCCCATTTTGGGTTGGTGCTTTGTGCTGTGTGCAACGTGCATCCTCTGACCCAGCATACAGTAGCAGGGTCCATGCATGCACAGACTATAAAGAGCCGCTTGCCCTCTTCTATAATAAAAGTAGCAGAGAATTAAGAGGAAAATGGAGCATGATACCTGGCACACAACAACACAGTGCACACCAGGAATACGCCCTCCACAACTGCAGCGCTGCAGTATCAACAGCGGAGCACGATAATGAGGCAAATAGCAGAGGAAACATCATTTTCAGTACAGTACAGAAGAATGTGGTGACAGCAGCCAGAAGCTTCACTGAGACTTAAACTGTGCCTTATTCCATCCACTGGACTTAAGTTACTTAGATAACTCTGCTTCTTTAATTAAACTTAAATAGAAACTTGCCATTTAATTGTTTGTATTTTATGTGATTTTAGTGCTTCCGACTAATAAAGTAAGAAATAAACTTACTGTATATTTTAAATCATCAGTGTTATTGGGGTCATTAGGTGGCTCTACTGTATGTTATAGCTACCTGGAAATGCTGAATGCTCAGTTTCAGATTTCAACCATAAAATGTGATGATATCTGTCATACAATAAGTCTTCATGTACAAGAGCATGCCACAGTCCTGTATGATGTATGTGAGGAAATACATACTGTATATTTTTTACTTTTGTGTTTGTATAGTATCTCTATTACAGGCATGCTCAACCTATGGCCCTCCAGCTGTTGCCAAACTACAACTCCCAGCAGGCCCGAACAGCCTACAGCTATCAGCCTACAGGAGGGCATTGTGGGAGTTGTAGTTTTTCAACAGCTGGAAGGCCGCAGGTTGAGCATGCCTTCTCTAGTACATTTGTCTCATAGTTGTGAATAAAGTGGTTTCAACAGTATGTGGAGGTCCGAAAACCCAACTCAGGGTACTTTCACACTTGCATTTTTCTTTTCCTGCATAGAGTTCCGTCACAGGGGCTTTATACCGGAAAAGAACTGATCAGGTATATCCCCATGCAGTCTGAATGGAGAGTAATCCGTTCAGGATGCATCAGGACGTCTACAGTTCAGTCGTTTTGACTGATCAGGCAAAAGAGAAAACCACAGCATGCTACGGTTTTATCTCCGGCGAAAAAAACTGAAGACTTGCCTGAATGCCGGATCCGGCATTTATTCCCATAGGAATGTATTAGCGCCGGATCCGGCATTCAGAATCCCGGAATGCCGGATCCGTTGTTCCGGCCTGCGCATGCGCAGACCGGTAAAAATGTGAAAACATTTACAAGACGGATCCGTCTGTCCGCATGACAAGCGGAGAGACGGATCCGTCCTTGCAATGCATTTGTGAGACGGATCCGCATCCGGATCCGTCTCACAAATGCTTTCAGTCAGCAGCAGATCGTCGGATCCGGCGGGCAGTTCTGACGACGGAACTGCCCGCCGGATCACACTGCCGCAAGTGTGAAAGTAGCCTCAGATTAATGAGACAGTTCCAGACAATTTTGTAGAAATGTGCCATGTGTGATATGTGCCATACACCAATAATATGACTAGAGATTCTTCTCATGTCTCCGTATCTGCACACCCTGCAAATGTACAGCAGCCAATTCATAACTAGTGACTTCAGTGCCAACGTACCACAAGTCGCAGGATGTGCGCAAAATATAAACATCAGGGCTCCAGCTGTAATTGGACTTCTATAGAGGTACATGAGGTTTCTTCTGTACCTCTGCATGCCTACAATTTTATGCATACTTTTTTTTCTGTCAGATTCCATACAATTTTAAATAAAAAAAAGGTGGCATGCTGTATCATACACTTTATGGGACAATATATCTGTACATGCAGAGTGTGATGCTGCCTGTACTGCAAAGCATGGAGGCTGTGCAGCTCTTAGTGCTGAGCTGTTTGTGCATTGTGCATTATGCATTATGCATTATGCATGGTCAACATGGTGGCTCAGTGGTTAGCACTGGTGCCTTGCAGGTCTGAGGTACTCGGCTCGAATCTGACCAAGGACAACATCTGCATGGAGTTTGTATGTTCTCCCCATGTTTGTGTGGGTTTCCTCCCACACTCCAAAGACATACTGATTGGGAACTTAGATTGTGAGCTCCATTGTGGGCAGTAAGCAATGATAATGTCTGTAAAGCGATGTGGAATATAGCAGTGCTTTAAATTTGTTGTATTTAAAAAATATTTTTTATATTTTAATAGTACTGGTGTTTTTGGTCACGGTGATACCCATGATGTTTATATTTTTTGTTATTTATGTATTTTTTTTTATTATTCTACCGAAACGGGGGTGATTTAAACTTTTATATATTTTTATTTTTTATATAATTTTTAACAGTTTCCTTTACTTTTTTTTTTATTATTTTGAAGCTTGTATTTGAGCCTACAAATTTTTTAGATCCATTATTTGTACAGAATTTCTCATTTCTTACATTGGCCTGCCACTGCTGGCCAAAATAAGAATTGCAGATTTAATGCCCTGGGTCTTAATGAAGAGTGGTAGTAATCTGTGTGGAAGGCAATAGTTAATAACATGATAGATAAAAGGATTAAATGCCAGTATTCCTGAGTTAGCCATGGTTCTAGTAGGGTTAACCAGTAGTGGGGTAGTAGAGAGGAAATAGTGGTGGTACTATACCTCCCAACTAGGGATGAGCATAGCTGTCGAATGTCGGGTTCGGCCGAACTTCAGGTCAAAGTCCGGGTTCGGGACCCGAACTTGACCACGAACCTGGACCCCATTAAAGTCAATAGGGACCTGAACTTCACTTTATTATTTTCCGTTATAACATGGTTATAACAGAAAATAATAGCATTCTTAAGACAGAATGCTAAATAAAATGGCCATTGAGGGCTCAAAAATAATTAACAAAAAAACTCACCTCATCCACTTGATCGCGCAGCTGGTATGTACAATGGTGCTTCCCAGATGCAGCTGCTCATAGCAGTGCAGGATAGACACAGTCAGCCTCTGGGAAACTGGATACTTCTGCTAGATGTAAATGGAGCACTGGAGTCCATCAGGGCATTCTCTGGGAACCATGGATCTGCGATTCACTTGCTGCATTGTTTGTTCTATTTTATGTCTGCAACAAGTCTGAATACATCCCTGTTAGTGTTGAGCGAATCGAAGCATCCAAAGTTTAGCAAAAGTTAAATTTGCAAAAAATCTGCATTTCCTTGCACTTTGTAGTAACAAATCAAGTGAAAGTAAGAAGCCATAATGCCGTGCATCCAGCCAATTCGCAGATAGCCATCCCCTGTGATATCACAGCCCTATAAAAGCCTCATCTCCTGCAGTCTCTGCCATTTCACTGTGAGTTAAGCATAGGCACAGATGTGACAAGTGCTAGGGACAGTGTTTCACAAAGCTTTTAATTGTAGAATATTGGATAGGGAGAGTGCAGGGACAGTACAGGGACAGTGTAGGGAGATCCTAGGGAGAGTTTTTAGACACTGTAGGGAGAGCAAAGGGAAACTGCAGGGACAGTGCAGGCTCAGTGTAATCTTGTTCAACTGCTGCTCCATTCATACTTAACCTTTTCTGTTATACTTACTGTGCTTCAGACTCAGTCTCAACAGGAGGTCAAATATATAGACGTGTTTATCTAGTTCACCTGCTGCACCATTGATACTTAGTTACATAGCTAATACGGTTGAAAAAAGACATAAGTCCATCAAGGTAAACCAAAGGATAGGAGGGGAAGTGAATTTTAGAAAAGGGATTGAGACTCAGATTTCTACACATTTTCATAAGCATTAATGTAATTTACTTTTAAGAATCTAGGCTTTTTAAAACTGTCCACTGTTCCTGCTGTGCCCACATCCTGAGGTAGACTATTCCACAGATTCACAGTTCACACAGCGAAGACGCCTTGTCCCCTTGTCTTTTGATGGGATTTTACATGGAACAGCTATTCAGCATATTTTTTGGATGGCTCATTTATATATTTGTATAAGTTAATAATAATCTTGTGCACCATCGCCCATTCTTACAAAGGTCTTACTGGGGGGACCCTCTGAGCTCATGCCCCACTTTCATGACTACTGGAGAGAGGTGGGGTCAGGAGCAGCAACAGCTTCATCAGCAGCAACATAATTATTGAATCCCTGATGAGCACTTTTCTTCACACGTCTACTGAAGAAACCACCCAGCATACTTGGACTGCACCCTGTCACCCCAGAACCAATATCCCCTGGACTACTGGGCAGCCAAACCTGAATTGTGGCTGCAACTGGCCGAGTTTACTAGCTATACAAGCTTTTCTGCCTGGCCATTAGTGTGGCATCAGAGCGGGTGTTTAGTGCGGCAGGTGGCATAGTTACCCCAAAGAGAACTCGTCTTTTCAACAAAAAATGTTGAGAGATTAACCTTTATAAAGATGAATCAGGGGTGGATTAGCCAGGATTTCCAGACACCGGTGCCTGATGCACCATACCAAATCATTCTGACAGTAATGATCTGACTGTAGTGTGCTGCTACACCGGAACATTGTGACAAATTGCCTGTCACTTCTGGCCACTTGCTCCTTACACTATTCTGATGCTGCCACATGCCTGCTGCTTCTACTGCCATCAGCTCCTACTGTGATCGGCCACCCTCTTGTGCTGTAACTGCCACTGCTGTTGACTCCCCTCCGCACTCTGTTCCGGCACCATTTTCTTCGATCAGAAGGGAAAAATAAAAAATGACATCAACACAACCTTACTGCTGACATTCTCTCCCTACTGTGTCACAAGGCCACTACACTACTTGAATCTTGGGTCACTGCTGTCCATGCAAATAAATTAGACTTGAAGCTAACATTGACCTGTGAGTCTGAGTTCACTCTTCAGTTATTTGGTCAGTTATTTCCATCAGTTTTTGTTAGCCAAATTCGAGAGCCAAGCCTACTCTCAGATTAGGTATCATGAATAGATCTACACCTGTTCTTTAGGATTAACCCACACCTGATTTTGGCTGACAATAACTGATGAGAACAACTGACCAAATAACTGAAGTGTGAACTGACAGACAGTCATTCTATAGCTACCAGAAGGTATTAAAAAGCATGCGTTTGCACTGCCACAACATGCATTAACAGAACATTTTTTTCTCCACCACTTTATTGGCTGCCTCCTTATTTTTATTTTGTTCCACTAAAGAGTCATTTGGACACAACTCCTGCAGGGGCGCACAGCATTTTTTTTTTTTTTTTTTTTGCTTTAATGAAGGCTCCTGTATGCTTTCCTCTTGGTTTAACAGAAGGGATTAGCTAGAAATGTTGGTGGCTTGCACGATGATGTGCACATCCATATATGTGACTTGCCTGTCATTCTGGCGCACAGTAACTGTTTTGCGTTGAGAAAGAATTAGCTATGCATGTTGGTGCAATGCACACTGATGTACACCAATATACACTCTCCCTAAAGTCTAACTGCAGGCCAGGATAGACCTGATTTAATGCTCTTTGGGACAAATTAATTGTAATGAAGTGAATTTCGAAATTTGGCGAAGCATCCAAATTGAGTTTTTTTAAACTTCGCTCATCTCTAGTCGCTGTATACAGTTGGGCAGTTTTGGTCCTTGGGCTTATTTAGTAAGAACTTTTGGGCATCCTTATCCTTTTAGCCCCACATTTATCTTACCATTGCATTTTTCATTGACATGTTTCTGTCAGTTTCACTAATATTTTCCACCACTAGATCTATACTGTTGCCTATTCTTTTCTTCCCTTCTTTTTGCCCCTCCTGTATATGGCATAGTTTATTTTACATATGTTGCTCATGTTGATTTTATTAGAGAATTTCCCAGCAGTACAAGTAGGGTCATTTTTTTTTATTTTATTTTGCAGCTTAGTACTTATATGTTTTCTAAATTTCATCCCATCTTGATGGATATTACTAAATCCTGACCTTATAATTTATAATAGTCATTCTGCTGGCTAGCACTGTTTCCATAGCTTTAAAGGGAAACCTGTCATCAACGTTATGGTGACCTCACTGAGGGCAGCATAAAATAGTGACAGAAATGCTGATGTCAGCGGTGTGTCATTAATGAGCTAATAGTAAGTGGTTGCTGAGAACCAGCATCATAATCATTGCAGCCCAGGCCTTGAAGAGAGTCAAATCTACCTGAGAAGAGTCCTGGGTATTCATATCTCCTGCTCTCCCCCATCTGCTGATGGTTGGCAGTTCTCTCCTAGTGGGAAAGGGAGAAAACTAGGTAGGAGACTGTCAGCCATCAGCAGGAGAGCAGGAATCCATGAATAACCAGGACTCTTCTCAGGGGGCCGGGACTCTTTACAAGGCCCAGTCTGCAATGATTGTGAAGTTGGTTCTCGGCAACCACTTACTTTTAACTTATAAATGACAGACTGCTGAAATCAACTCACGGGTCTCTACCCTATTCTTCCTTTAGTATGGGCAGCATAAAGGTGATGACAAGTTTCCTTTAATGAGTTTGTTCTTTAATGGTTTTGCCCTCAGCATTTAATTTCTGTGTACAAACTTATATGTCCTATTTGGTTCCAGTAGGGTACTTCTTCTCTACCATTTTGCTGTTTCTTGGTTCCTTTCTGCAGTCTCAGATAGGTGCGGGTCCCAAGTCTGCATCCGCAGCCAACTTCTGTTCAGCACTATGGGAATTCTGAAAATACCCAAATGCTGGCTTGGCTATTGCCGTTAGTCCCATAGCAGTGAATGGAAAGGTGGCTTCGCTCTTCATTGACCGTTATGGAATGTCCGAAAATAGCTGCACGCTCTATTTTCAGTACCACAATAATTCCGTTGTGCAAGTGCGAGTTACCTATGTATACTTTCATATAAAATCATACCTATAAGATATGTTTCTACTCAATATTTACAGTGTATATTGCCAAATAACTGATGTAACTGTATATATTAATTTCTTGTTTATTTTATTTCTAGTGTTTGATAAGATTTCTCACAGTTCTGATAGATATAGACATCAGATTTCAGGTAGTCACTAGTGTAACTTAATTATAATATAATTGCAGAGTACCTTCACCAGTGTAAAACATAACCTTTCCTGATGATCATTAAAAATCCCCCAATTTGTGCCCTTAAAAAGCAATTAACAATGAGGCTGGACAGGACAAGGAAAGGGAAATTGACTCACCCTCACAATCAAGCTATAGGCCCTGCCTAGCAAAACGGAATGGCCGCCCATATAGGGGCGATCCCGTGTCAGAAACCTTCTGATAGGACCTAAATGTCCCTGACAAGGGATAGATATCTCCACCCGAGAAGAGACCTAATATTACTACAGTCCAATAGTAATGTCATAAGTCAATGCATATATCAGAAAATAATAAAGTTCCAACAAAAATAATCAGACATAATACATATATGGGGGGGGGGGGGGCTGGTATTACTGGCACATGGGGGGCTGTTATTACTGGCACATGGGGGGTTGCTCTTGTTACTGGCACATTATTGGGGGCACTATAGGGGCATCTACTGAGGCCACAAATAAGGGGTATTTTATATAGGGGGCTCTGTACAGTAGAATTTTATACTGGGACACATTATGGTGGGTACTATGGGGAAGGGTGGAGAGGACTACTATGGGGTCATCTACGGGGGACACTAAGAAAGGGTATTTTATACTTGCAAATTATGGGGGACACTGAGGGCATCTACTGGGGTATTTAATACTGGTACATTATGGGGGCACTAGGAGGAAGGGGGAGTGGAGCACTATGGGGGCATTTACTGGGGGCACTATATAGGGGTATTTTATACTGGCACATTGTGGGGGCACTATGGGGACATTAGCTCACCTGGGGGCATTACAAGGGGGTATTTTTTTGCACTGTCACATTATAAGGAGAATTATTCTACTGGGGGGGCATTATGGTGGGCTTTATTACTCCCCCATGGTATGACCCCCTAGTAGCAGCACCAGCCTCTTCCTGCTCTGCTATCCCTCTGCCCTTTCTCCAAATCCTTATTATGAAATCTTTCTCATTAGGATAAAACACTTCAGCTCCGCCGAGCCCCCGGCCAAAGTGTTGAAGTGGTGTCCGAAATCCCCAAGGACCAATTAATTGTAAGTTTTCATGTGAAATATGTTTATGTTATACACATATAGCATACACTGTGCCACACAATATACAGTATACCACTACACTGTGTAGTCTGTTCTATAAGAACCATTGTTTTGTGGCGGCGGACAGAAAATTATCTGGAAGTGCCCCTTCCAAGACCAGGCTCTGGATCCGCCACTGAGTGGTGGCCATCTTGATGGAATGTCTGGTCTCTGTCCATGTCAGCATGCAAACAACTATGACCTGACTATAACCTCATAATGAATGAGGTCTTATTTGGGGATTTGATCTGAGGTCTGATGGGGATCTGATGTCTAAGTGAAGATCTGATTTTAGGTTTGATGGGGAATGGGGGTCTGATTTGGTGTCTGATCTCAGGTCTGATAGGAGTCTGATGAGCAATGGGGGTCTTATTTGAGGTCTGATTTCAGGTCTGATGAAAATTGGGGTTCTGATCATAGGTCTGATGAAAAATATTTTCTTTCTTGTTTTCTTCTTCTAAATCATCGGTGCGTCTTATGGTCTGGTGTATCTTATAGAGCTAAAAATATGGTACATCTTTGTACTCCTATTAAGTCCCTCTAAGATACATGTCAGCATTACAATGAAAGGCATAATACACTGCAACACCATCAATCAATACCATAGAGCTTCAAAATTGTAATAAAAGTTAAATAACATATAAAATGAAAACAAGTAAAAATTATTAATTATGTGGAAAATATAAAGAAAAAAGTATGCAAAACAGCTATTGCTGCAAACTCATCAAACCCTGCTATTTACCTAATGGTAAATGCCCTAAAAAAAATGAGGCCAGAATTGATGTTTTTTGTTCATCCCGCCTACCAAAAAGACAGAATACAAAGAGATCAAAAAGTTGTATGTATACCCAAATTTTACCAATAAATATTTGTCCCACTATATAGAAGCCCCTACACAGCTCCGTCAACAAAAAATACAAAAGTTATGTGCCTTAGAAGGTGGAGAGGCACCAAAGAAGTATTTTAATTATGCAAAAGCAGTAAAACTGTAAATTTGGTATCTCTGCAATCCTACTGATCTCAAAATAAAGTTAGCGTGTAATTTATAAAGCTTGGTGAATGTTGGAAACCAAAACCCACACGTCTTAATAATTTTGGTTCATCTTGGCATGTCCATGTATCAGAAGCTATCATAGGTTTCAGATGGCAGGAGCACAATGTGCTATGGATCTCCTGCCCTGTGCTTGCTCTGTTAGGCTAATAGCTTGTTACCGTTGTGGAATGCAGGCTATTAAAGTAAAAACTTATAGGGGTTCTCCAGGATTTAAGAAAATAAAAATATGTAAATATTACTTTATATGAAATACATTCCCAAATACCTTTCATTAGTTATAATGGCTTATTGTGTCTGGAGAGCGATCATTAGGATAAATAAAATGTCCGCCGTCCTATTAGTGCACACAGAACCTGTCCTAATCACACAGGAGGACAAGTTACTTCAGAGCAGTGAGGTTAAGAGCTGCCTCATCCTCCTCTCTGCTCTGCTTGTCAGGGGTTATGATCCTGAATACAGTTTAATATGATCTTTAGCTGAATTTCTGTAGGAATGGGGTTCATGAGGAGACATAAGGTACAGAGAAGACGGACAGGACAGACTGTGGTAATGGAGGCTGCATTCAAGAGCTGCTGCTCATCAGCCACATCGCCACCTCCTCTCTTTACTTCATGTGTCCTCATGAACTCCATTCCTACAGAGATTCAGCTGAAGATCATATTTAACTGTATTCAGGACCATAACCCCTGACAAGCAGAGCAGAGAGGAGGATGAGGCAGCTCTTTACCTCACTTCTCTGAAGTAACTTGTCCTCCTGTGTGATTAGGACAGGTTTTGTACTAATAGGACGGCGGACATTTTATTTCTCCTAATGATTAAATATACTTTTATCACATGTACAGTAGGTTTTAATAAAGGAAGCAACTTGGATAATAGATATTTGATAGGGAATTGCTGATAATGCAGTTCCCTTGTACTGTATATAAGGTAAGGTAATGTTATTAACACTTGGACTTCTCCTATAGATAACCTCCCAGGGTCATGAACTAGCTACACCAATTTCACTTCATATGATCGCTTTCTCCCTCTTCCTCCCCAGTGAGTGGAGCTATCCTCTTTGCTTTCTAATGTCTGATATTTAGATTTTTCTTACATATTTATATTTCAGTAATGAAACATGACATTACTGTGTTAGCAAGAAAGGCAGCTGGCATTTTTTGAAAAGAAAGTGATCAATAAAACATGGTCAGCAATTGGCGACTGTCCCGGAAATTAAAGTGCAAATTTAAAATTGTAATTAAAATGTTTCAAATTCAAATATCACAGCTTATTAATGATTGCAGTAAGTGTTCATGTTCTAAGCAAGTCTAAACTCAATTACTGGATTGGCCTTTTGTAACTGAGGAAACAATAAATGTATTCAAATTAACAGAAACCATCAGGATTCATAGATGGATGAGTAAAGTCACTTGGAATTATTTGGAACAGCGTGTGGAATATCAAATGTCTGCTAGACACACGTGTCACTCAACATTGGCAGTACACATAGTCCAGCAAAGTCTTATTCCATTCTGGATAAGCAATTAAGAAGTGATTCCATTATAAAATATGGCTGTGTACTTCCTTTAGGCTGAATTAGTTTGGTTGTCCAGCTGTGAATTAAATTACCCCTAACCCATCTGATAAACTTTCAGCAGCTGCATTTGGATGTCTAACTAGTGGACTGCAAACAAAGTCAAACTTGGATGTTAAGTATAGGATTCTCCTTTTTAAACTTACTTCCACACTGAATATCAAACTATCCCATATGGAAACCATAGAAATAACCACCGGTAGAAATTCCTCAGTGGCCTCTGACCAGGACCCCCACATAAGCCAGAAGGGAAAGTTATTGCAAATAATTGCTTTTGCTTTGGAGGAGTCAACATGACCATGTATTACTTAATCATCCATAAATTTGATTGGGAGCTATGTGAGACCACATTTTTCCAGTAGTGACCACTGTAAGAGAACTGTGGCTTCTCCCAGCAATACCAGACTACATCATCTTATACAATTTCAGCTGTTAGATCAGCAGTGATCAATTGATTGCTATCGGGTCCTCATTTAGCCAAGGGTTTGTCGGAGTAGGACCACTGAGTAGTGGCTCAGTGGTTAGCACTGGTGCCTTGTAGTGCTGGCCATTCTAGGTTTGAATCCTACCAAGGACAATATCTGCATGGATTTTTTATGTTCTCCCCGTGTTTGTGTGGGTTTTCCGCAGGTACTCCGGTTTTCCTCCCACACTCCAAAACATACTGATAAGGAACTTAGATTGATAGCTCCGATGGAGATAGCAAGCGATGATAAGGTCTGTAAAGTTCTGTCAGCACTATGTACAGGTAAAACTCGAAAAATTAGAATATCGTGCAAAGTTGATTTATTTCAGTAATGTAACTTAAAAGGTGAAACTAACATAGGAGATAAACTCATTACATGCAAAGTGAGATATTCCAGGCCTTTATTTGGTATAATTTGGATGATTATGGCTTACAGCTTATGAAACCCCAAATCTCAATTTAGAAGTACCCTTTGCTTAGGGGTATGGATTAATTAGCTGACTAGAGTGTGACACTTTGAGCCTAGAATATTGAACCTTTTCACAAAATTCTAATTTTAAGCTGCATTAATGCAATTCCTTTTAATTTGCATTAGGGTCCATTCACACGTCCTGTTTTTTTTCATCCTGAAAAACGGTCCGTTTTTTGCGGATCCGTTGTTCCTGAAAATGTTTCCGTATGTCATCCGTTTTTTGCGGATCCGCAAAAAACGGAAACATGTATACATTTCAATAATCAAATAAAGTTGTTTGGATTTCTTTGAAAAAAAAAAAAAAAAAAAATTGTTATGTGTTTCCAGGAACGGAATCCGCAAAAAACGGATGACATACGGAATGACATCCGAATGTCATCCGTTTTTTGCGGATCCATTGACTTTGTATTGTACCAGGATCCGATTTTTCAGGACAAGAATAGGACATGTTTTATATTTAAACGGACATGCGGAACGGAACAACGGAAACGGACAGCACACATTGTGCTGTCCGATTTTTTCCAGGACCCATTGAAAATGAATGGGTCCAGATCTGGTCCTGATCTGTTCCTGAAAAAACGGAACAGATCAGGAAAGAAAAAACTGACGTGTGAATGGACCCTTACTGAAATAAATGGACTTTTGCGCGATATTCTAATTTTTCGAGTTTCACCTGTAAGTGAGTAATTTAAGTAATTTTTAGTAATTTTTAAATAAAAATATCCCCAGGATATCCTCTGATCGGTGGAGGTCCAACACCCCTACCGATCAGCTTTTTGAAGCTGCAGCTGACGCTCACTAGCTTGTCAAGCGCAGCACCTGTACTTCATTTTGCTGTTCAGCCCCATTTACTTGAATGCGTCTAGGCCATATGACAGTGGAAGTGACATCACTGGTCTAGGAAGATGCCATAGCACTCACCGAAGCACCGCAGCCTCTTCAAACAGCTTATCAGAGAAGGTGCCAGATGTTGAATTCCAACTTATCAGATATTGATGACCTATCCTGAGGATAGGTCATCAGTATTAAACATCCAGTAAACCCTTTTAACCAAT
The DNA here is from genome assembly GCF_014858855.1 of Bufo gargarizans. Classification (NCBI taxonomy): domain Eukaryota; kingdom Metazoa; phylum Chordata; class Amphibia; order Anura; family Bufonidae; genus Bufo; species Bufo gargarizans. Next base: position 77,233,139 of record NC_058084.1, read on the forward strand.
AGATACTTTCTTGAAACTGTTTCCTAAATATATAAAATACTTTGAAAAAACATTGATTCAATCTGATCACCCCTAGGCAGCACGCCCAGTTGGGTGCTATATTTTTTATTCTTGCATAGACAATTTTTTCTGATATCTCATTCATTTTCCATGGTTTAAATGTATCTATTCTCCATTTTTGATGTTAGTTTGGCCCTTAAGCCAAAATTTCAGTAAGGAACAGGGTTTTGTTCACAGAAACCCATCCACGTGGTAATTCTATGAATGAGTCACATACAGTTCTATTTAAGCAGCTCACCAATAGAGTCCCTCAAGGGTATAAACCATATTCTTTAGTCTCGCAAACTACTTTTAATTTGCATGGCAACATGACACAATTAGCCCTGAGAAAACTTATAGTATTTTCTACCAGTAAAAACTATTATGGTCGCTGCTGTTTTTTTACTCACAATCCTTGATGATGCAGCTCAATGTTGTTAACAGTGAGTAATAGAACAGATTAGCATTAAGTATTTTTATGTAGATTATGTATAAAACAGAAATTTACCAGTTTCCTGCTCATAGTAACTCTGCCTACTCTTCCTCCTGATTAATCTTATCATTTATTGCAAATGCATAATACCATTTTTGTGCTAAGAGAGAAAAGACTGTATGACCCCTTTTGGGACTCGTACCAACAGTAATTTGCAGAATTACCTATTTCATTGTGTGAAATACTAAAGTACATTTGCAGTATATTGTTTATTACTGTTTCTTACTAGGTCAATGACGATACAGGAAATAGCAGCAAAGTGAAGGTTACCTGAACGGTTAACTTGGAACATCATTTCTATGTCTGCTGAATGCATAGGAAACCGAGCTGGAACTGTGATATTAATAGTTAAGGCTGCATGCAGCCTGTAATTGTGGGAGGGGCCAGGTCCCCCTTCTTAAACCCCCTCGGCCAGTTCACCACACCGCGCTCGGCTACACGTACTTCCGGTGACTCCCGTCACTTCCGGTAAGCACGCCTCCCAGGTAAGCAGAGTCTCACGCCTCCCGACGCGCACCTCGTCTCTCCGGCCGTCCGCCCGCAGGTCCGCTCCTTCTCGCCGCCTCCTGATCCCCTGCACCTGCGAGCTCCCGCCACCGCCGGCCGGGCCTCTCCTCCATTCAGGCGCATCCATCCTCTCGCGAGAGGTCGTGCTCATGCGCTGCCGGCTCCTGGTCCCAGCTGCTGTCTGCCGCACAGCGCGCTGGCCGCCGAGGGGGGGGGGGGGGCGGGGAGCGGGGGAGGAGTAACGCTCACCACCTCCGTCCCTCACCCCAAGCAGAGCCACACATCGCGGCCGCCCACGCATCCCCGCTCCCTGCACAGCTGTGCTCCCGGTCGGTGCTGCCGGAGGCAGGAGTTATGTCCCTGCCGTGGTTGCTCAAGTGTTGGGTGAAACTGGGTTACATGTGGCACCACACAATGGGCTCAGCTTTCCTCACACAACCCTTGCATGACTATGCATGACACCTGCATTGTTTTGGCATCACTATCCGCAGAGTTGTCTGTGCCCCCAGATACCAGGTTCCTAACATCTGTGGGATGTCAGTCCTCATTTCACAGTGTTACATTCAAGCATCGTCTAGTTCCCTTGAACCTGGCTCCTGTGTCTCTCCACCTTGCCACCCGCACATAGACAGGTCGGTCCGTGGCGCAGGCTCCCCCCGCCTCCGCATCCACCCAGGTTCGGATCTGTGGCCCTTGGGGCCCTTTCAACGCTCCTGCCAGCCGCGCACCATCACGCAGTCCTGCGGCCTTCCAGCCTGACCTCCGCGGGGGTTCCGGCCCTCGCTGCTCCCATCCTCCGGCGCTCACACCTGGCTACACGGCCCACTTTTTCCAGGACCCAGCAGGCCCGGGCCTCACTCAGTCAAACTCTCACATTTGTGTTTCTTTCCCAGGTGCCCGTAGCGTTCGTGGTCCCCGCCGTGTCGTGTCTCGACTTCCTGACGTCAGGTTTAGGTATTGGGCGGGGGTCTTACCCCAAAAAAAAAAAAAAAAAATGTTTTTTCAACAGGCTCTGCAGATGGTCCCTGCCGACCACTCGAGGGAATTCTCAAGCTTGAGGGTTTTCAGGTAGGTAATTCTGGGCTGCACCCCGCAGTTCCTCTTGCCAGCATCCCGTACTACCTCCCCTGAGGCGTTCAGGGGATGTTTCTATCCTGCTTAACCTAAAGCATTCAGGTGTCTGCTCTGTATGTCTTAGCCTGGAGCGTTCAGGTGTCTTCTCTGTCCATCTCAGCCTGGAGCGTTCAGGTTTCTTCTCTGTCCATTTTAGCCTGAAGCGTTCAGGTGTCTTCTCTGTCCATGTACCCTGAAGCGTTCAGGTGTCTTCTCTGTCCATCTTAGCCTGAGGCGTTCAGGTGTCTTCTCTGTCCATTTTAGCCTGTAGTTTCAGGTGTCTTCTCTGTCCATGTACCCTGAAGCGTTCAGGTGTCTTCTCTGTCCATCTTAGCCTGAGGCGTTCAGGTGTCTTCTCTGTCCATTTTAGCCTGAAGCGTTCAGGTGTCTTCTCTGTCCATGTACCCTGAAGCGTTCAGGTGTCTTCTCTGTCCATCTTAGCCTGAGGCGTTCAGGTGTCTTCTCTGTCCACTTTAGTCTGAAGCATTCAGGTGTCTTCTCTGTCCGTGTACCCTGAGGCATTCAGGTGTCTTCTCTGTCCGTGTACCCTGAGGCATTCAGGTGTCTTCTCTGTCCGTGTACCCTGAAGCGTTCAGGTGTCTTCCCTGTCTACCGTTGCCTGAAACTTCAGGGTCTTGTTCCTGTTTTCTTCAGCCCACTGCGTGCAGCCATCATTACTATCATTAGCCTGTACGTCAGGTGTCTTCCCGGTCCTACGTAGCCTGCAGCGCTCAGGCAACCCTACTCACATCCCCAACCTGAAACGTTCAGGTCGCTCCTCGCCACTCATCCTGGAACGTCCAGGCCTCCTTCTCGCCACAGTCTACGACTCCGCCTCCTGGCTCTCCAGATACCCCTCTGTTCTTTGTTTCCATTCATCCACGTCTCTCTGTTTCCGTTGTTAGCCGACACAGCGGTGTGTCCGTCCGCATCTTCATTGGTTTTCAGATCCTGCTCCGCAATTCTCTCACGTCGCTCCTAACTTTTCCAGTCCTCAGGGCCAGCCGGGTCGTTTCCGTCGATCCTCAGGCGGTAAGGCAAGGGTATTGAATCCACGCTCTCAGGTACGTTCTCAAATGCGTTTGCTCACGGCCTTAGTAATCACGGTACACGGTCCTCGTGACCTCTCCAGCTGCCATATTTTGTCTGTAATTCCAGGTCTTGCGTAAGGTCTCTAGAATCCTCGGAGCCATGTCACAGGTATCGGACGTCGACGACGCTTTGTCCCTCCCGGGTACTTTGGTCTCTGGCCAAGGCGGCCCAGAATCCCTCCGAAGATGGACCGTACCAAGGCTCATCGCGGAGTTAAGCAGAAGGGGCATCAGGCACCCAGCATCAGCCAGGAAGGCTGAGTTATACAGGCTGTTGATGACCGAACCCGGTCCTCCTGAAAGAGAAGATCCATCCCCATCCATCCAGCAGTCCTTGGTGCAGTTACAGGCCTCCATGGATTCTCTCGTTTCATCCGTTTCCGACATCAGGACCAGGGTGGTGGACTTGGAGTCTAGAACACCGGCGTCATCCCAGGCGGTGGTCCCTCTCACTGATCCCCCTCTGTATCAGCTACCGGCTCCAGGTACGACCCCGGCTGCTCCCGTGGTGGCACCTGCACACTTCGTGCCGGACAACATCAGGAAAGACATCTTGGCAGGCAAGGACGTGAATCTCGCTTCCATTCTGATTGCGTCCCATGATGCCGCCGACAATAAGACCTTCGACTGCGGGGAAATCTTGGTTGTCCTTCGGGCCAAGGATGCCCGTCTCAACCGCAAGCTCTCTGTCCCAGAGTTTGTTTTGGCCTTTAGCCTGTATAGAGACGTGATCTGCTCCGCCTACCCAGCTCGCCGGGAGGAGCTGGACACGTATCTATACACGGTTACTGATCTTGGGCACAAGTACGGCGGCACGGCCTTTTATGATTACCACCGCTCCTTTTCAGCCAAGGCCGCCGCCGCGCTCACCCAGTTTCAGTTCTCCGTCAACTGGGCTACTCTGGATATGGAGTTGTTCTGCCGGCATTTCGCCGGTCTCTGGGCCCCCTCCTGTTCGACTTGTCAGTCGATTTTTCATTCAACAGAGTGGAGTCCTCAAACGGCCACGGCCCAACCAGACAGGGTCATCCCAGGCCCCTCCGGGGTCCCCCGCAGCCCCTCCTCCACTGATAAGTTAGGCAGACCCATCGTCTACCTTGGCAATAGCCAAGTATGTAACAACTTTAACTTCGGTTCTTGTCTCTTCAGTGGCTGCAGGGCACTGCACATCTGCTCCATCTGCTTCAGGGCACACCCCAGGTCCACGTGTCCCAAAAAGGCGTCCAAGCGCCTATGACTAGCCGATTGTAACATTGATCTCCTGGCCCTCCTGTTACGGTAACATCCGGTTCCGGGATTTGTGGACTCCCTGATCCCTGGCCTCTGCTTCGGCTTTGACACAGAGTTGGTGGCACTCCCCCATTCCAACTGGGAGTGCGACAATCTGCAGTCAGCCAGGTCAGATCCTGCCGCTGTTCAGGAGCTCCTGAACTCGGAGGTTGAGAAAGGGTTCCTCCTGGGCCCTTTCAACCTGATTCCTTTTTCTCGCCGGCGGATCAGCCCCATAGAAGTAGTGTCAAAAAAGGATTCAAATAAAAAACGCTTGATCTACGATCTCTCAGCCCCCCATGATTCCGTCATTCCCAGCATCTCTTCATTAATTCCTTCTGAAGAGTTTGCCATGAGATATGCGTCCATCGACTAAGCCATTGCTCTCATCCTCAGCGCTGGGAAAGGCGCCTGGTTGTCTAAAACTGACATAGCGGACGCCTTCAAACTGCTGCCAATCGCACCACATCTATGGCAATTCTATGGTATTCAGTGGGAGAGCAGGTTCTATTTTGCCAACCGGTTGACGTTCGGCTCTAAAAGCAGCCCGTGGTTGTTCGACCAACTGTCGCAGGCTCTACACTGGATTCTGATCCATCTCGGCAGCGCCCCAGCGGTCATCCACTATTTGGACGACTTTCTCCTCATAGAACCTCCGCTATGTCAGCCATCCGGGCTACACTCCCTCCTGGAGCTCTTTGCCGCCCTTCACATCCCAATATCGCAGGGCAAGACCTCGGGGCCGGCCACTTCCATCACCTTTATGGGTATTGTCCTGGATTCCGACAGGATGGAGGCCAGGATTCCGGAGGCAAAGCTGTCCCAAATCCGAGAAGTCGTTGCAGGGGCCATCACCTCTTCCCAGGTGACCAAGGTCGAGCTACAGTCCATTCTGGGTAGATCAAACTTTGCCTTAAGGGTGATGCCCCAGGGCAGGGCCTTTATTTCTCGCCTGCTCTCGCTCCTTCCTGCAGCCTCTGAACCCAACAGCATTGTCCACTTGGACAGGGCTGCCATGGCAGACTTGCGCATGTGGGACAGCTTTCTTTCAGCCTGAAACGGGGGCAGCCTGTTCGTCCCATCATGGACCCAGTCCTCCGCTGGGGTGTTTTCCGATGCCGCGGCGTCCCGGGGGTTCTCTGCCATCTTCGGGTCCCACTGATTAGCTGGTCCATGGCCGCCTCAGGTCAGTTCTGACCCTCAGGCCCTCAGTTCGTCTCCATTTCTGGAATTTTATCCCATCGTGGCAGCCGCCTCTGTCTGGGGTCACCTCTGGGCTAATTCCAGTGTCATGTTCATTTCAGACAGTCAAGACTTGGTGGACATCATCTCCAAAGGCCGAGCCAAGTCTGCCAAGATCATGTCCCTTTTGCGCAAACTGGTCTGGCTGTCCATGATCAATAACTTTCATTTCTCATGTTCCCATATTCCAGGTGTCAGCAACACGGCAGCCGATGCCTTATCCAGATTCAACTTTCAAACATTCTTTCAGGTATGTCCAGAAGCAGACCAGACCGGGGCCCTTCAGCAACCTGATGTTGGATTGAGGTCTCTGCTGGCAACCGCCAAGGACCTCATGCACCGATCCCTCTCCATCAACACGGCCAGCAATTACAGCACAGGTTGGAACCTCTTTCTAAAATTTTCCAGGGACCATCCCCAACAAGATACAGCCTTCGTTTCCTACATCATGGCTTTCATGGCCCATTGCCATGCCAACCTCAAGCTGGCACCCAACACCATCCGTTTGTACCTAGCCGGGGCACAACATTTCTTAGTTCTACAGAATCCAGAGGTTCGCTCGGCTTTCACATCCCAAGCCGTCAAGGCCACACTCAGGGGCATTGAGAAAAGCAGTAAAGACTCAACTCCTTCCCGACGGCCGGTCTCCGGCGAACTATTCAGGAAGCTGTCAGCAACCCTAGATGGCAACCCTTTTGGCCCTTCCTTTAGTCTGGTCATCAAGGCCGCAATGTATCTAAGCTTCTACGGCTTCCTACGCCCAGGAGAATTCTCAGTTTCTTCCCAAAAGGCGACCTTTCTGAAAAAGAAGCAACTATCCTGGAGCCAGGATCACCTGGTGTTAAGCATTCCTTCCACCAAGACATCCCAAACCGGTCCTCCCATACAGATTCGCTTCTTTGAGTCCGAAAACGCCTGGTGTCCGATTCTGGTGCTCCGACGTCTCCTAGACTCCACGCCATCTCCAGATCCTGAGTCTCCTTTGCTACCATTCCAAGGGAAACCCCTATCCACGCCACAGTTCATCTCACACATCAGATCCCTGATCGCAGGGTTGGAGATGGACCCCAAAACAATATCGGGACATTCCTTCCGCATCGGAGCCGCCTCGGCAGCTTCCAAGCACGGGACGCCTCCGCACGTCATTCGTCACATGGGTAGGTGGAGATCTGCCTGTTTCTCCCGGTACATTCCGGATCCGCTAACTGAAACCCGCCAGGTATTCCGTTCCTTGGCTTTGTAACATGTTCTAACATGCATTAAACGACAGCACTTCCCCTACCCGGTGTCTTTTTGTCCCTCTTTTAGGCAGGCCCACGTCCCGTGGCTCCAGGCACACACCAGCCACTGTTAGGGCCCCTTCCTGTCACCTTACTGACCGTGGCCGCGGCCACAATATAACTTTACACGGTAAAGTCGAATGTTACAAATAATTGGAAATGCTTGTTTTTTGCAGCCAACGCTGATTTTGCAGTTTCTTGCAGTTGTGTCAATTTTCATTATTTTTTGTTGTGTTTAACCCAAGATTTATCATCAATGCAAAAAGAATAGCAATAACAGTAATACAATAAAACAATCTACTTTTGCATCAGAAACATTACTATAATAATTGATGTGGAAGGTAGATAAAAGATACGCGGCACTCACCAGGGTCGAATCTTCAAGAGGGCTTTATTGCTGACTAGCAAGGTAGCATCAGCTGCACAGGCTGGGGAGCGGGACGGCCCAGGTGTGGACAGGCGGTGACGGCCGTTTTGCGCAAAATCGCGCTTCCTCGTACCGCTACTGACGTACAAGCGCACGGACGTGCATTTAAGGGCAGCCGTAGGTCATCACCATGGCGACCATAGACGCTCCCCAGGTGCACGCTGTAAGAGATACAGAAAGGGAGCACTGTAACATTACATATATGCCGCAGGGCACTGAAACAAAATAAAGCAACACATTATCAAAAACTGGAGGGGACAAGTTGCATTAGCGTACAGGCAAGTGCTAGAAAGCAAGACATGATACAATGAGATGATGTATAAATACTATCTTCCTTACACTGAGTGAAGCAAAGGGCGATGCCCCTATCAGAAAGTGGGGGCGCCGGGAGGAAAGTTCCCTTAATACCCCACTGCACTGGGAAACAAGAGCAAAGGGAGGGACATGGAAAGCAATCACCAAGGGCAACGGACGAGGATATTATAGCAGGGACAGTGAACACTGGTAAACACTTGGCATCCTGAAATGAGAGGGCGAAGGGACATTAAAGAAAAACAGCCATGTCATTTTTATCGTTAAGGCCATGTGGTTCCATGGCACCCGTTTGTAACGATCGGCAGGGTGGTTCCATCTGCAGCACTGCGACTCCTCCCACTGGGCGGAGCTACCCCATATAAGCCCCGTGGCAGCTATGCACAGTGTTCCACTAATTTGGAGTGTGCACCGTGCATACTGCTACAGAAGCCTCCCCCATAGGCATTGGATCCGGACCCCGGAACCCCTGGGAACCTTATTCCTCACTCCGCTAACCTCCCTGGCAATCCGGGACGCTACTGAGGACTCTACCAAACCGCAAGTATAATGAATTCAGTGGCTGAATATAACCTCACTTTCCTTCTGGGTCTTGGGCACTGGTTAATGCAACACGATTCCGCAGTTGAGATCCTCGCAAAACAGCTCGGTGCATTACATATTAGTGGAACCCCAATGGATCCAGCGGAACTAGCACGACACATCGTCATCCTCTCACAAAAGGTTGAGAACCTCTCAGAGGATGTTCAGAACCTGCAACTAGAGAACCAGACATTGCGAGACCTTGTCGCACAGAACACAAACCCCCCAAGGGAGGGACCTGAGCCAATGGTCAGTCCTCCGGAACTATTCTCAGGCGATCGCAAGCAGTTCCGAGATTTCATTAATGCTTCCAAATTAATGTTTGAGCTTCGTCCTAGGACCTACCCTACTGACCGGATAAAAGTCCTCACTATGATCTCCTTTCTTAGGGGGGAGCCCAGAGCCTGGGCAAATACCTACTTGGAGAGGGAGGACCCCGTCCTAGACAACTACCACCAATTTCTTACAATCATGGCCCTCTTGTATGAAGACCATAGCAAGCAGCTGACGGCGGAATCCGCCATCAGGAGCATTAAACAAGGCAGACGACCTGTTGAGGATTTTATCGCGGAATATACGCGGTGGGCTCGGGAGACTGAGTGGAACGATCTCAGTCTTAGGAACCAGTTCCGTCTCGGCCTTTCCGAAGCACTGAAGGATGAGTTGGCAAGAGGTGACATGCCCCTCACCCTAGAAGATCTTATGCAACGTGTCACCATCCTCGACAGGCGTCTCCGTGAACGCAGAGCAGAGCGGTCCTATGGATATCTACCTCCCAGTAGACAAACCGTGATGCATCCTCCTGAAGAAAAGATGGAGATAGCTGCCCTCAGGGGCCCTCTAACAGAAAGAGAGAAAACCAGAAGACGCAACCTGAATCTCTGCCTATATTGCTCTTCCGAAGGCCATGGGGTAGAAGATTGCCCGGTAATACGGAAGAAGTCCGAAGGTAAGCGATACTCTCTATGTAAAATCGTAGATCCCCAGATCAGAACCCCGGGTTACTTATACACCTCTCTTACTCTACAGTGGGACCAAAATCGTCTTACCGTTGACGCAATGGTGGATACAGGATCCTGCGGAAATTTTATCGATACGCTGTTGATTAAGCGAAATAAAATTCCATTGATCAAAAAGAATTCCCCGTTGTCCGTGAGTTTTATTGACGGTACTACTTCGGCCTCAGGCCCAGTTCAAAACCAAACCTTACCTATAATGGTGACCTGTGAAAACAACCACACTGAATTTATGTCCTTTGACATTATACCCTCCCCTCTATTCCCTATCATACTAGGACTACCTTGGTTAAAACTACATAGACCAACACTACTATGGGACCAAGGAAGGGTACGGTTAGATTCGGGGTATTGCCAGGAGACCTGTTATCCTACAAATTCCATACTACTGGTTGGCGGCACCCAGGTACCAGACCACTACCAGGATTTCGCCGACGTGTTCAGTTCAAAGAATGCAGAGATGCTTCCGCCTCACAGGACATACGACTGTCCCATAGATCTACTTCCAGGAAGTGAAATACCTAAGGGGAGAATCTACCCATTGGCGAAACCTGAGCTAGACCACCTCAAACAGTATCTAGAGGAAAACCTGAAAAAGGGATTCATTAGGGCCTCTACTTCACCCGCAGGATCGGGAATGTTCTTTGTTCGGAACAAGGATTCCAGCCTCCGTCCTATCATCGACTATAGAGCCCTAAATAAAGTGACGGTAAAGAACAGGTACCCACTGCCTCTCATTAACGAACTGATTGAACGTCTCAGCACTGCCACTGTCTATACCAAACTGGACCTTAGAGGAGCTTATAACTTGATAAGGATCAGAAAAGGAGACGAGTGGAAAACCGCTTTTCGCACCCGTTACGGACTCTTTGAGTACCAAGTGATGCCGTTCGGACTGTGCAATGCACCTGCAACATTCCAAAATTTTATAAATTATATTTTTCGAGATCTACTGGATGTTTGTGTCATTGTCTACCTCAATGACATATTGGTTTATTCAGACAACATCCAAGACCATAGAAGACATGTGCGTTGGGTATTAGCACGTTTGAGAGCCCATTGCCTGTACGCAAAATTCGAGAAATGCGTATTTGATACGACTACACTACCGTTCCTGGGTTACATCATCTCCCCCGAGGGGATTCAGATGGACCAGACAAAGATTGAATGTATACAAAATTGGCCCACTCCAGGATCCAGAAAGGCACTTCAAAGGTTTTTGGGGTTCGCTAATTTCTATAGGAAATTCATCAAGAATTACTCTGCAACTACAAAACCGCTCACCAGACTTACAAGCATCAACACGAGGTTCATATGGAATGGAGAAGCTCAGGAAGCATTCCAACTACTGAAGGACAGGTTTACATCCGCTCCCATTCTCACCATACCTGACCCTAACAACTTGTACGTCCTCGAAGTGGATGCTTCCCAACATGCTGTTGGAGCTGTCTTATCTCAACGTTCATCATTAATGACGCCCCTACATCCGGTAGGGTTTTTCTCCCGGACACTCAATCCGGCCGAGGTTAACTACCCCATAGGGGAAAAAGAACTTCTGGCAATAAAAAACGCGTTGGAAAATTGGAGACATATATTGGAAGGCTCAACACACCCAATCACCATATACTCAGACCACCGCAACCTCCAATACCTAAAGACGGGTAAGACATTATCCTCTCGCCAAGTGAGGTGGAGTTTCTTCTTCGACCGCTTCGATTTTCAAATCACATACAGACCCGGTTCAAAAAACGGAAAGGCAGACGCCCTATTTCGTTTGAATGATCCCCATCCAGGAGCAGAATTCCCTTCGTGGGTAATTCCACCAAAAAAAATTATCGCCACTGTAGCTCTACGACAAAGACTCAAGGACTGTCTAACCCTAAATGAAAACGATCTACCTCCAGGACTCCGTAAGGATGATGAAGGTTTCTATTATAAGGGAAATCATCTATATATACCACCAAACGTTACAACACAAGTAATTCAACTATGCCATGATACTCCCATGGCGGGTCATCCGGGCATCTCCAAAACCGTGGATTTAGTCCGCAGATATTACTGGTGGCCCAACATGATACAGGAAATTGAGGACTACGTCGCCTCATGTGAGATTTGTGCCACCTGCAAACATGATCGTAAGCAACCTTACGGCCTACTAATGAATCTCCCGATACCCTCCAGACCCTGGGAGTGGGTATCACTAGATTTTATAGTTGATCTTCCTCCCTCACATGGTCATAATACCGTACTTGTTGTTGTGGATCTACTAACAAAAATGGCACATTTTGTGGCCCTGAAAAAATTACCATCTTCGAAGGAGACTGCTGAGGTTTTTGTGACTAACATCGTCCGTCTACATGGAGTGCCTACTAAACTGATATCGGACAGAGGCTCACAATTTATCTCCAAGTTCTGGAAGGCTCTTTGTGGGAAACTCCAGATAGACCATCGGATGTCCAGTGCATACCACCCGCAGACAAACGGACAAACTGAGAGAGTAAACCAATGCCTCGAGCAGTACCTTCGCTGTCACTGCTCATATCTCCAGGACGACTGGGAGCGCCTGCTTCCTCTCGCGGAATTCTCCTATAACAATTCCAAAAGTGCCTCCACTCTTCACTCTCCATTCTTCTCGAACTACGGTTTTCACCCTTCTCCTCTCACTCCGATGAGTATCCCTACTAACGTGCCAGCTACTGAAGATTACATCTCCACATTACAGAAGACCCTCAAGGAGCTTAAAGAAAACCTTATCCGAGCTAGAGATCGACAAAAATGTTATTATGATCGACGCAGGAGGCCGAGTCCCCCATATCAAGCAGGGGACTCCGTCTGGCTCTCCACCAAAAACCTCCGCTTGGGTACTCCTTCTAAAAAATTGGGGAAACAGTTCCTGGGACCATTCCGTATCGAGAAGGTCGTCAACCCCAACACATTCTACCTCCTCGTTTTCAGGTACACCCCACCTTTCACGTATCTTTGCTGAAGCCTTTTCGTCCTAACCCTTTCCCGGGCAGGAACCCTGCCCCGTCACCTCCGGTCATTGTCCAAGGTGATGAAGAGTTCGAGGTTGAGGAGCTCTTGGATTCCAGAAGGAGGAGGGGGAGACTCCAGTACCTCATACGATGGAAGGGTTATGGTCCCCAAGATGATTCCTGGGAGGAGGCCGATGATGTCCACGCTCCAAAATTGCAAAGGGAGTTTCACCGCAGGTTCCCCGACCGGCCCTCCCCTTCTAGGGTACCCCGGAGGGGTTCCCTTGGGAGGGGGGTACTGTAACGATCGGCAGGGTGGTTCCATCTGCAGCACAGCGACTCCTCCCACTGGGCGGAGCTACCCCATATAAGCCCCGTGGCAGCTATGCACAGTGTTCCACTAATTTGGAGTGTGCACCGTGCATACTGCTACAGAAGCCTCCCCCATAGGCATTGGATCCGGACCCCGGAACCCCTGGGAACCTTATTCCTCACTCCGCTAACCTCCCTGGCAATCCGGGACGCTACTGAGGACTCTACCAAACCGCAAGTATAATGAATTCAGTGGCTGAATATAACCTCACTTTCCTTCTGGGTCTTGGGCACTGGTTAATGCAACACGATTCCGCAGTTGAGATCCTCGCAAAACAGCTCGGTGCATTACACCGTTCTGATGATCCATCGAGCCTCCCGCTGCAACAAGAGGGATGGGTCCCACCGCCTCAATCCCAGCAAAAGAGAGGCTGAATGGATCACCATTGTGGGCCGAACGGACCTGGTCGATCAGGCGCGGCGAACCTCGACCCGTCCTAATCGAACCAAGATGCTCCTGTATTCGCTCAAACAGGGGCCTAATGGTTTTGCCGATGTAGAACCTGTTACAGGTGCATGATACGACATAGACCATATTAGAGGTGCGACAAGTAATGAAGTCTGCAGCAAGAGAGGGAAAAAACTGTTAGAGCCAGTCGAGTTTACCCCTGGATAGGGAAGACAGCAAGGACCTAGTCTCGGCTGAGACTTGGCCATATTCCCAGTCTGAGCACCTTCAGCTCAGCTGGATGAGAAAAGCAGAAAACTACATACAAACTCCAGAGTTCCAGGAAGAAAGCATTCTCTGAGAATCCATCTGAGAGATAAGTCCAGAGACCTAGGAGGAGCTATTCCCTCCTCAGCAAGTCTGTCCCCCACAGAGCAGAGGTCACATTTAAAGCAGAAGCACTCATTCCTGCCAATCATTGCCAAAACCTGCTGTGACCAAGGGACCAAAACTGTATACTGTTTGGATGCAAATTATTTAAAGTAAAGCAATGTTTGAACTTCATCTTAAGGTCTGGACATCAATTCTTCTGCAAAATTCCTCTATTACTTCTACTATCACTACACTAAAATTTATTGCAAGTGACCCAGGAGCCAGGAGTCCGCCCATACCCAGGTAGGAGACACCGTGACACAATTATCACTGTCCTACAGAGACATTATAGGCCTTATAACACCTTTGAAGGGCCCTGGGATAGTACCCTGCGCATGCTGCAATTGATGTCATGACAAATACAGAACTTTAACAACCCATATCCTGGCCATTGCATATTTTGGCGTCACGAACAGGATCGAATTGTGTGCCTAACGGGATCGAATTATATGTCTAAAACTACAAGGCCTAAGAACTGTGTAAAAAAAAACTGAAAATGGGCTTTATTACTTTTGTTGCGGGACCAGAAAAATCTGCATTGTGCGCATCAGCACTCCAAAGGTTAATCTGCCATTTTTCCCTAATGGCGCAGTGTCTTCATGGCCTTTAAGAGCACGAACACGATGACTACGCCCCGCTAGAAGCGGGAAAACTAAAGCCTGCCCACCAAGAACTTTGCAATGTGAGCCGAGCGAGTGAAGACTCCTCCCCATGGGCTCCAACCTCACTTCCTGCATCCAGCCTGACCGAGGAGCAGAGGAACATGGCGCTCCCAAAGCCAAAATGGGACCAAATGACCGTAAAAGGTGAACCGGTGTACGAAAAATACCTACCGGAGATCCGGGTTTCCCAACTCGTCTGCAAAGAAAGCCGTCGGTGTTTGCCGCGATCTCAGAGGCTGCAGACTGCTCATCGGACGGCGAGATAGCCGCCACCACTGACTTAAAAATGGTCGCCCTTCTCGAGCCTGCTCCCACGGAAGCTGTCATCAGCCCAGCAGTCCAGATCCTGGAGGATGTGGATCCCTTCGCGGCTGCCGAACCAGCCACCCAGCCATCCTCCAAGATGGCCGCCACACTCACGCCATCGACAAGGCTACGCAAGTCCCGGAGACAACGTCACCAATGACATCGCCACCTACAGTGAACAACATCCTGGCCCAGAAGCAAGCCACGACCCCTGCAGAGTCACCTTCAGCTTCCCAAGAGGACCTCGCGCACCAACAGGAGGCACCGGAACCAGCCGCCTGGATGCGACATCAGGTAGTAGCTACCCAACTCCCTGAGACCTCGGTCCAACCCGTAGCTGCCCCTGCACCACGCCCGGTGGTACCCAACACTTCAGAGAGGCCCCACTCCGCACGCCCGCTGGCACGGCAGAGGCGGCTGGAGTTTCCACTCTATCACCCAGAATGGACAGCCCAAAACCAAGTCACCCTAACCCCAAAGTGCCGCTCGAAATTGCCTCTCATGCCCAGTGCCAGTGGGAATTTAAGAGAGCAGTTGAAGAGTGGGCTAAGCAAGTCTTGCATGACCCCCGGCCCGGCGATTCTAAACTTGCCTGGCGCACCGGAACAGTGTTTTGGTTCTCCGTGGAGAGGAGTGTTGGATTTATCCAGGACAATTATACTGGAGCTGAATTATTTGTGGGCCACCGCTCCATTAAGTGGATATACCTGCCTCAGGCCGGCCACAATCTCTATGTTGGGGATCAAGTAGAATATACCCCGATGCGGACTGTTCTGGGTTCATTTGCAGCAGGAGTGACCCTTCTGGCCAAACCTTTAACCCCTGCTACTACCCCAGAGACCTGGCAGGAAGATCCAGGTTCTGCTGGGAGAGTCCGGTGTTTACAAGAGGCCCTGGATGGCCAACGACGTTTCAGGGAACGAGCGCAACCTACCCCAGAGCCCCTCATCCCTGACCTGACAGTACCCCTAACACTACGGGTGGGCCAGATCAATAACTCAGAACTAACTTTCAATCCCAGAGTACAACACTATGTACTACCCTGGAAGCTCCCACAGGCACCACCCATTTGCCTTCCAGAGCCTCTTAAGCCAGAGGTTTTGCCCACCTCTGCTCCAACAAGGGATTCCGGCTTGCAGGTAACCACTGTATTCATCAGGCTGACTACTCAGCCACTACCAAAAGACACCACTCGAGGGCAGTGGAGCACCACAAAAGCCGCAAAGCTGAGTTACCAAAAGCAGGAGCGCCCTCTTATGAGCTTCAACAGCTCCAGCAGTGAGGGGGACCTACAAGTCCTTCTTTAAATGCCTCCTTATCCTTAATATAAGAACTACTGGGAGCAACAGTGTGGACTGGTCATGAAAACTGAGAGACTGTTGGCCAGTTTTGTTTTACTCCGTTGCTGTTAGTTACAGCCTCAGCTGGATGGCCACGTTAGTCAGGACTCCCCCATCTTCTGCAACTGTTCACACCCCAGTTTGTGCCAAGGTTGTGCATTGTTTTATCCCCTTCCTCAGGTTATTTGAGAGCCTCACGGAACTATGGTTCTCATCTTGCTGCTATTTCATGTGTTTTAAATAACATTTTATACTGTTTCTTGGGTTACAAATATACCTCCTATTGAATTACAAGTGACTTTTGTGTGTTTCCACAGGATTCATAGTAACATAGTAACATAGTACATAAGGCCAAAAAAAGACATTTGTCCACCCAGTTCAGCCTGTCATCCTGCAAGTTGATCCAGAGGAAGGCAAAAAAAAACAAAAAAACCCTGTGAGGTAGAAGCCAATTTTCCTCACTTTAGGGGAATAAAAATTCCTTCCCGACTCCAATCAGGCATCAGAATAACTCCCTGGATCAACGACCCCTCTCTAGTAGCTATAGCCTGTAATATTATTACACTCCAGAAATACATCCAGGCCCCTCTTGAATTCCTTTATTGTACTCACCATCACCACCTCCTCAGGCAGAGAGTTCCATAGTCTCACTGCTCTTACAGTAAAGAATCCTCTTCTATGTTTGTGTACAAACCTTCTTTCCTCCAGACGCAGAGGATGTCCCCTCGTCACAGTCACCGTCCTGGGAATGAATAGATGATGGGATAGATCTCTGTACTGACCCCTGATATATTTATACATATTAATTAGATCTCCTCTCAGTCGTCTTTTTTCTAGAGTGAATAACCCTAATTTTGATAATCTTTCAGGGTACTGTAGTTGCCCCATTCCAGTTATTACTTTAGTTGCCCTCCTCTGGACCCTCTCCAGCTCTGCTATGTCTGCCTTGTTTACAGGAGCCCAGAACTGTACACAGTACTCCATGTGTGGTCTGACAAGCGATTTGTAAAGTGGCAGGACTATGTTCTCATCACGGGCATCTATGCCCCTTTTGATGCAACCCATTATCTTATTGGCCTTGGCAGCAGCTGCCTGACACTGTTTTTTGCAGCTTAGTTTGCTGTTTATTAAAATTCCTAGATCTTTTTCCATGTCAGTGTTACTGAGTGTTTTACCATTTAATAAGTACGGGTGACTTGCATTATTCCTTCCCATGTGCATAACTTTACATTTGTCAGTGTTGAACCTCATCTGCCACTTATCTGCCCAAGCCTCCAATCTATCCAGATCGCTCTGTAGTAGTATACTGTCCTCATCAGTGTTAATTACTTTACACAGTTTAGTGTCATCTGCGAAAATTGATATTTTACTATGCAAGCCTTCTACAAGATCATTAATAAATATATTGAAGAGAATAGGGCCCAATACTGACCCCTGAGGTACCCCACTAGTGACAGTGACCCAATCTGAGTGTGTACCATTAATAACCACCCTCTGTTTTCTATCATTGAGCCAGTTACTTACCCACTTACAGACGTTTTCTCCCAGTCCGAGCATTCTCATTTTATATACTAACCTTTTATGTGGTACAGTGTCAAATGCTTTGGAGAAGTCCAGATACACGACATCCATTGATTCGCCGCTGTCAAGTCTAGAACTTACCTCCTCATAGAAACTGATTAAATTTGTTTGACATGATCGATCCCTCACAAAGCCATGCTGATATGGCGTTATTTGCTTATTTCCGTTAAGATGCTCTAACATAGCATCTCTCAGAAAACCTTCAAACAGTTTACCCACAACAGATGTTAAACTTACCGGCCTATAGTTTCCAGGCTCTGTTTTTGGACCCTTTTTGAATATTGGCACCACATTTGCCATGCGCCAGTCCTGTGGGACATTCCCTGTCAATATAGAGTCTGCAAATATCAGAAATAAGGGTCTGGCTATGACATTACTTAATTCCCTTAGGATACGGGGGTGTATGCCATCCGGTCCTGGCGATTTGTCTATTTTAATCTTTTTAAGTCGCTGTTGTACTTCTTCCTGGGTCAGACAGGACACTTTTAATGGGGAATTTATTTCAACATTCGGCATGTCATCTGACAGTTTATTTTCCTCAGTGAATACATTGGAGAAAAAAATATTTAACAGCTTTGCTTTCTCCTCGTCGCTCTCTGCGACTCCCCCCTCATTACTCTTTAACGGGCTGACACCTTCAGATTTATACTTTTTAGCATTTATATAATTGAAGAACATTTTAGGGTTAGTTTCACTCTCTTTGGCAATTAATCTCTCGGTCTCTAGTTTGGCCGCTTTTATTAGTTTTTTACATGTTCTATTTTTTTCCTTATAGTTTTTTAGTGCTTCCGTGCTACCTTCCTGTTTTAGTGTTTTATATGCTTTCTTTTTGTCATTTATTGCTTTCTTTACAGTTCTGTTTATCCACATTGGTTTCTTTTTGTTCCTTAACCTTTTATTCTCATACGGTATGTACCTCTCACACTGAGATTTTAGGATGCTTTTAAAGATATCCCATTTTGTGTCTGTATTTTTATTTGTGAGGACTTTATCCCATTTAATTAGGCCTATGGCCTCTCTTAGTTGGATAAATTTAGCTTTTTTGAAGTTTGGTATTTTTGTTCCTCCCTGTAGAAACGCTCTTTTGAATGATAATTGAAAGGTTATTACTTTGTGGTCACTATTTCCCAGGTGTCCCCCAACCTGCACGTCTGTTGTTCTGTCAGGCCTATTGGTTAATACTAAGTCCAGTATGGCCGTCCCTCTAGTCGGGTCCTGAACCAGTTGGGAGAGGTAATTGTCTTTGGTTATTGCCAAGAACCTGTTTCCTTTATGAGATATACAAGTTTCAGTTTCCCAGTCTATATCTGGGTAGTTGAAGTCCCCCATAATAACCACCTCACTATGATTTGCCGCCTTGTCTATCTCGTTTAGTAGTAGATTATCTGAGGACTCTGGTATATTAGGTGGTTTATAGTAAACTCCTATTAGTAATTTATTATTGTTTTTAGCGCCATGTATCTCTACCCACAGTGACTCCACATGTTCATGTCCCTCACTTATATCTTCCCGGAGTGTGGGCTTTAGACAGGACTTTACATAAAGGCAGACCTCTCCCCCTCTCCGGTTTTGACGATCCTTTCTAAACAGGCTGTAACCCTGTACATTAACTGCCCAGTCATAGCTATCATCCAGCCATGTCTCAGTTATTCCCACTATGTCATAGTCCTCCTCACACATCACTAATTCCAGTTCACCAGTTTTATTAGTCAGGCTTCTGGCATTAGTATACATACATTTGAGAGGTTTATGTATATTTTTTACTCTACACCTTTCCTTCTGAACTGTTCTAGTCCCTCCTTCCATTCCTCCCCCATTCTCACTACCTTGCCCCCGGTCTCTATCTGCACTATCTTCCCATTCTATACCATAATTACCCTCCCCCCCAGTCCCTAGTTTAAACACTCCTCCAACCTTCTAGCCATCTTCTTCCCCAACACAGCTGCCCCTTCCCCATTGAGGTGCAGCCCGTCCCTACGATAGAGCCTGTAGCCGACTGAGAATTCGGCCCAGTTCTCCAGGAACCCAAACCCCTCCTTCCTACACCAGTTCTTGAGCCACTTGTTAATCTCCCTAATCTCCCGTTGCCTTTCTTGTGTGGCTCGTGGTACAGGCAGTATTTCGGAAAATACTACCTTTGAGGTCCTTGCCCTCAGCTTTTGCCCTAAATCCCTGAAATCATTTTTAAGGACTCTCCACCTACCTCTAACTTTGTCATTGGTTCCGATATGGACCATGACCGCTGGATCTTCTCCAGCCCCTCCCAATAATTTGTCAACCCGATCCGCGATGTGTCGAACTCTAGCGCCAGGAAGACAGCACACTGTTCGGCGATCACGGTCTTTGTGACAGATTTCCCTATCTGTTCCCCTAATAATGGAGTCTCCCACTACCAGCACCTGTCTGGCCTGCCCTGCTCTCCTGGTTCCCTGCTTACTGTAGCTGACTTTCCCCTGACTGGCAGAGGAAATGTCCGGCTGCAGCAGTGCCGTCCCCGGACTGACATCCCCCTCATCTGCCAAACGTGCAAACTTGTTGGGGTGTGTCAGATCAGGGCTAGCCTCCCTGGCACTCTTCCCTCTACCCCGCTTTCTAACTGTTACCCAGCTAGCTACCTCACTTTCCTCAGCCTCCTCTCTGTCACCCTCCCCCTCATCTACCCCAAAGAGTGCTTGCTCGGTGAGAAGCAAACTCTTTTGCAAATTATCAATGCCTCTCAGTGTTGCAACTTGCCCGTTTAGAGACTCGATTTGCGATTCCAGAGACTCGATTTGCGATTCCAATTTTAAAGCACTTAAAAGGAAAGGGACTCAAGTCATATTTGAGTGTATTATGATAATATTGATTGCACTAATAAATGCATAATATACTTGCACTGTTTTTCCCAACATGTTTACAGGTTATGCAACATTACAAGCAAGTACCTGAGCTCTTTGTGATCTCTATTGTGATATTTTTTTGCACTCAGGTTTACAGATTAAGCAACGTTCAAGTGCTTATGCCCATTGTGTGTAATCTTTTACAGATGCTGCAATGTGAATTTATGCACTTAACTTTTGCCTTTAGCCAGATCAGTAGCACTTTACTTCTGTGTGCCTTGATTTACAGCTCTGTTCTCTTTATACAGACTGCCTCTGCGGACGCTTAATACTAATGGCCTACATCTGGTGTCATATACCCCTCCTTCCTGTTTGTTATATGTGCCAGGATTGGTAATGGGACTACTAAACCCCCATCCTGGTATGTCTTCCAGGAGTTTCATGGGATTATTATACCCTCCTCCTGTGGCATTGCCAGAAGTGTTTGGAAAAGCTGATACCTCCTCCTTCTGTGCCTTTGCCTAAGGTATTGCGCCTCCACCTTAGAGCCATTTTACTACCCTTAATCAGCATAGTGATCGTGCTATAAGCCTTATTTTCAGACTTTGGTGCACGGAAGGGAATACAGAATAAAGCCACCCTTCTATTGACGGGCATTTCATTACATAATGGTGGTATTACAGAGTAAAGACACCCCCATGCTTCCTTTGGTGTTTACAGAGCTCAGAACACTTAAAAGTTAGTCAGTAGTGATTGCTTAGTGCAGACTGTTAGTTCACTGGCTTTACAGAGAGGGAAACTGTTAATAAGACACCCTACTCATGCGATCAGGAACCTTAGGGTAGCCGTTCTATGTTTCTCTTTGTTTGCCTTTATATGTATTTCATGTAGCACTTTGTATTAAATTGGGTACCCCAGAGTTTAATCCTCTCATCCTAAGCACAAGCCGAGGACTGCTTGATTTAAAGTAAGGGGGAATGTAACACCGCAGACTTGTGTTACAACTCGCCTCTACCCCACTTCTATCTCTAGGAGCTTTATACTGTCATCTAATGTGATTTTGCTTATGTCCTCCACAAATGTGCATATAAACCTATGTTAAATTCCATTGTTCATGAAATACTGTCTGGTTAACAGTAGGTGGCAGCAACATATTGGCATAGACATAGTTTTAATGTTATGGCAGTTCAGCATGGAACAATCCTGTTCTATTCTGCCCCCCCAATTTCACCAGATGGCTGGAGATTATGTCCAGCTTCTGGTGACTTCAAAAGGCAAAGGATCAATAAAGATCTGATGCCTTTTGGTTAAAT
Organism: Bufo gargarizans; assembly: GCF_014858855.1. NCBI lineage: Eukaryota > Metazoa > Chordata > Amphibia > Anura > Bufonidae > Bufo > Bufo gargarizans. The sequence continues at coordinate 77,254,698 of NC_058084.1, forward strand.
ATCTCACCGCGGGGTATGCAGATGCGCTACAGGCAGAGGATCAAAGCATTCTTCAGCCTGGAAGTGAGCGGCGTGGTCCGGAGAGGCACGTGCAGGGACAAGCGGGCTTGAGCGGTGACATCATATCAGCACGCCGGCCCACGTGTCCTTGCCTGCGGCGCGCATGCGTGCCGAAGAAGGAGCTGCTCGGGACTGAGCGCCGCTGGACTTAAATAGTCCAGTGGCACTGCACTCTTCAGTTGAAGCCAGCAGCCAGACACTAGGATCAACCACTGGACTGCGAGCACATAGAGAATCTGCCATGGGACAACGAGCAACCCCTGGACAACGAGCATATAGGAATGAGTACCATTAACCCCTGCATTCCTTATACCACCAATGATCTGCATTAACCCCTGCATCCCCTATACCACCAATGTCCTATACGACCAACGATTTACCCTTGCATTCCCTACCCTATACCACCAATGATTTAACCCTTATCTTCTTATCATTCCCCTGCATTTAACCCCTAAGAACCACATTCCCTATACCACCAACGATCTGCATTAACCCCTGTATCCCCTATACCACCAACGTCCTATATCACCAACAATTTACCCTTGCATTACCTACCCTATACCACCAACGCACATCATCCCCCTAGGAACCACATTTCATACCCTTTATTGCATTAACCTCTGTGGCTCCCCTGTATCCTTAAACCCTGCTGCTGTCCTGCAGTATTAACCCCTGCTTATACCCCGACACTGTATTGCTTACCTTACAGTGCTAACCCTCAGTTAACCCTTCCCCTGCTGATTGACCCTTTATTCCCCGTAGGGATAGTATATTTCCAGGTTGGGTGGGCTGCTGTTATATGTGTGTTAGTAAGTGTAATTGTAGTTAGATTCTGGGGAGGACTTAGGACTGTGTAAGCGTAGTTAGGACCGTATTAGTGTGTTGTTATAGTGTGTTTACATATATCGCTGTGTGCTGTTATAAATATATAAATCTATTCCCATTTGATATATATATATAATTATAAGCAAAAATTAGACTGTAACATGTAGTGTGTTAACAATAGCCGCAGGAAGTTTAGTATAGAGTAAGGTAATCAGTATTATTTGTTTAATTAGGTATAAAGAGGCGGAGGCATAACTAAACAACTCAAGCCTCTTTATGAATATTAATTATTGAGATTTGCAAAAATTTCAATAATTAATACTTCCTTTAACACCTATGTTCTCAAATTGATTGAACTTAGTTGATCATTATTCTTTGTCTGTCACCAACTATATATTTTATTATTATTTTGCACAGATTTTTTATAAATAAATATATATATATTTTCTATACAATTGTTTCCCTCTTGTCTTTAACTCAGTGCAGATAACAAATTCTTGTTAATTTTTGATGTGTGTAAATAAGTTGGAATCTCCTCCATTATAGATCCTGGCTTGTTTTCAGAAATAGAAAACTGTTTATCAGAGCAGAATAAACATTCTGACACATTGAGATTAAATAGAGCATGACAGGAAGTGACATAATTGCAAACACCAGATGAATAACTATAATTTAATATGATCAATGGTTTCATTTTACCCAAAAGGTACCAGAGTGTTCAATTTGAATATCCAGAAGGATTCATGGTTTATGAGTGTATGCAATCTGTTGCTCGTTTAATCAATGATTTGTTCCAAAATAATCAATTGAAGGACTAATGTTTCTTTATTTTGAACTAACAGAAAGTGTCTTGAGACACTGACACCGTAATACGAAATCATACGTAATCTCATGCTCTGTATCGTGCGGTCCACATACTGGAGCCTGCATGAACATTGCAGGAGATAACTCACAAAGGTGCTAGTACAGTTTAAAAAACTTTTTAACTTAAAAATTTCACCTGTGGACTGAGAACAAAAGGCGGTAGCACCATGGCTAATGTTAGACAACGTTTACTATCAGATTTGAACAAACCTACTATGTTTGTAAAAAGAAACAGAGAGGGTTGGGTAACAGTGATGGCCAGTTCGCATTGTTCGCCCGCGAAGTCCGGCGAGGTACAGGAAAGCCCTTACCTGTGCCTGTGCCGCGAGCCGGTCTGAAAACCCGGGAGCAGGCAGTTCCGAGAACAGCCAGATGAAGGCCCCCGGTGGCTGTTCTCGGAACAGAAAAAGATGGCAGCCCGCATATGTTGCGAACTGCCCATCACTGTTGGGTAACAACAGATGTTTTTTTGCTGTTTTTAGTTGGCTGGGTGCCAGGATATTTTTCAATGTCCTGGGCCTTCTATAAATAGTAACATAGTACATAAGGCTGTAAAAATACATTTTTCCATCCAATGACTTTTGGTTCTGGGGCACTAGCTTCCCTAAAATGAGATCACTGAGGATAATACACACAATAATAGTGTACCCTTTGTGCTCCACAAAGAAATAGAGCTCCCTTTGTGGCATTAACACAATAATAGAGGCCTCCAAAGTTCTTTTAACAGAATGACCCCTTAGTGCCCCACATTGTGTCTTCACACAGTAATAGTGTCCCAAAACAGTAATGGTACTTCCAGACAATAAAAGTGCCCCCTTATTGTCTTGCTCACAGTAATCAAGTCCTTTACTTCCCTACACTGTAACATTGTCCCCTTAGTGCCCCAACACACGTAAAGTACATCAGTAAATAGCCTGAACCCTCACTTAAACCCATACCAACGATGAATCGAGCAGCTCTGGTTAAAGATCTTTTCCGGCTGTTGGCATACTCTGTCAGAGGCACGGTGCAAATGGGCATGGTGATATAAATGAATCACATTACCATGCATCAAGTTCCTACCACCTCAAGAGGTCTGCAGGCTATGGCTTTGTATGGAGAGACAGGTTGCTGAAGGATGGTCTGCTGCTCTACCATAGGATTTAACTGTACTACAATCTGAAGACATGGATACAGATGAAAGGTGTAAGGGGATGTTTTAATAATATAACCCTTTCCTGCAGTATATACCTATGTAACTTTTCCTGGTACTATAGCTAATTCCCATTTGTGGCCCCTTCATTCTGCTGAATAGCAAGGATCCCATAATTTGAACCTCTATAAGGAAGTACTGATGACCTATTTTAATAATGGGCCATCAGTATTAAAGTCCCAGAAAATCCTTCAAGGGTAGTGTGTCACCAGGAAATTCACTGGTAAATCAGGTACAAGGTCTTGTAGGGTTAGCTCAGCTGAATATAATATCTTTCATTTAGCAATCTGTTGCTTCATTCAGGTGAGATGACAATGCAGGATCCTAACCCTGTCAATTAACATAGCGAAGGAGGGACTAACAGAGGAAGCCGAAGGAGCCAGGGTGCTCAAAGTAGCTCATTCCCGCCCTCGGTGCACTTAAGTCCTCATTTGCATATGGTTTAAAAGTACTTTTTCTTCAGAATGAAGCAACGGATCACTGAGCGAATGGTATCTGTACATTCAGCTGATCTAGTCCTACAAGGTAGTCTGCTTGGTTATTCAGTGAATTTCCAAGTGACATAGCAATAAAGGATTGAGCACCATTGGATCCCCATTGACTACAGTGGGATCCAATGGGCATCTGGCTGATTTCAGCATAAATGCTGGCATTCGGAGGGAGAAAAGGTTGTGCATTATTGTGCTGACGTAGACAATGGGGATCTGGCGGTGCATGGCCCTATCTAGCTATGCCAGATATGGTGAACTCCGGCAGTATTTTCCTCTGCTGGATCAGGTTGCCAGAGTTCACATCGCATATGTGTCACGGAAGGTGTACAGGAAACAAGACAACACAAAATGAATATACGACTCACTGGATCCAAAACTAAGGAACAAAAGGGAGACCCCTGCATCAGACCTGGCTCTCTCCCTTACTGCTCAGCCTATGCGATAATCCCAATGGTAGATGATCGCATATCCTCGTACCTCGACTGTATAACACCTGAACACCCTATAATAGTGAGGGGACACGACCACCGGCTCCCTACACTAGATACGGAGGGAGTCAGGGTCACCTGGGATCCAGCAAACAGAAAAACACAAATGAATGCACAACACTTATCTTGTAGAAGACTGGGAAGTAGGATCAGCATGCACACACACTCCAGGAAGTAATATAAACCGCAAACTGATGCACTATGGGGAGGAATTTAAAGGGATGCAATCAGTCCAACTACATGACAGCTGAGAGAGGCTAACAAGATGAGGAACTAAATGCAAAACAAAAGGAAGCTCAAGGAGGAGGTTCTGAAAGGCATCTGTCAGAGCTTCTCAGATGTCTGGTGGTGACAATATGTGAACATAGCCTATGATAACATATTACCGTAAATGACTCCAGTAAAATCTAATGTTAAAAAATGGCCCATTGGCTAGGCATTGCTGTTAAATACTTGTTATGGTGCCCCCAGCCACTATGGTGCCCTATCCTGGTGGTGACACATGCTCAGTAGCTCAGCCCCATTACTCAGACTATTTTGTACATAGGCGATGGAGTGATTCATGCTATTCTGAAGACCAGCTAATAAGAGTCAGCACACTAGAACCACCTTCTTCTCACCAGCACAAGACATATTAGGTAGACATTTTGAGATGAAATCAAAACACCAGGGGGCACCATAACAAGTATCAACAGCAATATCTAAATACAGGGTTTTTTAATGACTCCTACAGAAAAATGATCCCATTTTGCATGATCTAACAAGAATGATTAAAATGTATTCATAGGACTACTTCTTTATAGAATGAACATATCTGAGTCCACAAGCATTCAGATATTTATGTGTATTTTAACGAGTCATTGACATTAAATAATTGTGTGCTAAGCCCCATCATCAGACAAGCATATGTATTGATAAATAAGTGAAAAATAATAGTGAGCTGAAGCTGACAGCAATAACAGCATCTGGACCATAGGGATTACAGAAGTTAAAGTGCAAGCAGTCAATAATACAATACATTATTCTGATCTGAGCAGAAGATAACAAATGAGAACTTTCACAAGATCAATAGCTCCTGCCAGGCAGATTCAGCTCAGGGATACAATCTATTGATGTCAGCGTGACAAGACATGGTGTTTAAAACATTGTCTACTTGAAATATTAGTCTTGTCACATCCATTTTCTTGAGGGCATTTTTATACAATGGTATTTAAAACTACTAATTACAGTTTTTGCCTTATTGACAGTGCTTAGAATGTGATAAATGAAATCTTCAATTCATTGATTTTGTCTTGTTTTGTTTATCTGGTCCTCGAAAACTTTTCTTTTACCAAGGAACTTTAGGCTCACACAAGCAGTTTTTGATGTACTGTAGTGTTTGATACAGTTTGAAGTGCAGTTTATATATATATTATGTACAGGTGAAACTCGAAAAATTAGAATATTGTGCAAAAGTCCATTTATTTCAGTAATGCAAATTAAAAGGAATTGCATTAATGCAGCTTAAAATTAGAATTTTGTGAAAAGGTTCAATATTATAGACTCAAAGTGTCGCACTCTAGTCAGCTAATTATCCAGATATCCTAAGCATAGGGTACCTCAAAATAGTGACTTTGGGGTTTCATAAGCTGAAATCCATAATTATCCAATTTATAACAAATAAAGGTTTGAAATACCTCGCTTTGCATGTAATGAGTCTATCTGTAATGACCGGCAACACACACAGGGAGGAAAACAGGGAAGGCCCTGCACAAGGGAGAGGGAAAGGTGGTGACCCCTAACTCACCTTGCAGCTGGTACCTGCCTGCCCTGTCGTCCCTAGACGGGTTCCTCACCCGTGCGGCGATCACGTGCCTAAACCCTGGCTTTCCCTGAAATGAGCCCTAGATAATGAACGGGCCGGTGGGATCGCTAGTCCGCACCACTGCACTAAGTGGGAAACACCAGGGGGAGGACAGACAAACACAGACAAACACAAACACCCAGGTGGACGACAACAACTGTCCACAAAAGTCCAACAGGGATCCGGAGGGTAGCGTTCTGGATCAACTACCAGAGAACGCAGCAACACAGCTCCAGTGGGTCAGAATAGATGTCCAGGCAGGAAGCTCTATATCTGGCAACCAGAGAAGTGTGAGAGGGGAATATAAGGAGGATTGGGAGTGCTGGACAAGGAACAGCTGAGAGAAGGAGCTACGGATCCCTGAGTGAGCCAAAAGGGTTTGTAAAGCAAACCCAGAAAGCTACAATAAGGAAACTTCCCTATCTGACATAGAGCGTGCAGCCAACCGCTGCGACCTCCTGACCCCGGGTACAACGGAGTCAGGCGTGGCTCTTGACACCCTCGTGACAGTACCCCCCTCTCTACGAGGGGCCTCCGGACACTCAGGACCAGGTCTCTCAGGATGAGAGGCATGAAAAATCCGGACTAGCCTGTCGGCGTTTACCTCAGACGCAGGAACCCACATTCTTTCCTCGGGACCGTAACCTCTCCAGTGCACCAGATATTGGAGAGAGCGGCGGACCCGACGAGAATTAACAATTTTGGATATCTGAAATTCCAAACTACCATCCACGACAACAGGAGGGGGTGGCAGCGGTGACGGTTCTAGAGGTGGAACATATTTTTTGAGTAACGACTTATGAAAGACATTATGGATTTTAAAAGTCTGAGGTAACTCCAGGCGAAAAGCCACGGGGTTGATGATGGCTACAATCTTGTAAGGACCAATAAACCTAGGACCCAGTTTCCAAGAGGGAACCTTCAACTTGATATTCCTTGTAGACAGCCACACATAGTCATTCACTCCTAGGTCCGGACCTGGCGACCGTCTCTTATCAGCCATGCATTTGTATTTACCTCCCATATTTTTCAAGTTAGCTTGCACCTTCTGCCATACTGAAGAAAGAGATGACGAAAACCGTTCCTCTTCGGGAACCCCAGAAGACCCCCCCTCTTTGAAAGTACAGAATTGGGGATGAAAACCATATGCACCAAGAAAAGGTGACTTGCCAGTGGATTCCTGACGGCGATTATTTATGGCAAACTCAGCTAACGGTAAATATGACGACCACAACTCTTGGTTTTCAGACACAAAACATCTTAGATATGTCTCCAGGTTTTGGTTGGTGCGCTCAGTCTGTCCATTCGACTGAGGATGGAAAGCTGAGGAAAAGGACAAGTGAACCCCTAAACGGGAACAAAAAGCTTTCCAAAATTTAGAAATAAACTGGGTTCCCCGGTCCGAAACAACATCGGAGGGGACCCCGTGAAGCTTCACGATCTCACTGACGAATACCTGAGCAAGAGTTTTAGCATTAGGTAGTGCGGGTAACGCAATAAAGTGTGCCATTTTGCTAAACCTGTCCACTACTACCAAAATCACTGTTTTACCCGCAGACAAAGGTAAGTCAGTGATAAAATCCATAGACAGATGTGTCCATGGTCTATTGGGAATGACGAGTGGTAATAGAGACCCTGCAGGACGTGTATGTGAAACTTTTGCGCGCGCACAGGTAGAACAAGAAGACACAAAATCCAATACATCCTGACGCAACCTTGGCCACCAAAAACGACGAGACAATAGCTCTAAGGTTGCTTTACTACCCGGGTGCCCAGCAAGTGCCGAATTATGATGTTCCTTTAATAATTCGAGACGTAGGTTCAACGGTACAAACAACTTCTCTGAAGGGCAAGAGACCGGGGCGTCCCCCTGGGCCTCTAACACCTTCCCCTCCAAGGCAGAGTGTACAGCAGAGACAACCACTCCTCTTTGTAGAATGGGTACCGGATCACTCACATTACCCCCTCCAGGGAAACAACGAGATAGTGCATCAGCCTTGGTATTCTTTACCCCAGGACGATAGGTAATCACAAAGTTAAACCTGGTAAAAAATAGCGACCACCTAGCCTGTCTAGGGGTGAGACGCTTAGCTGATTCGAGGTACAGCAGATTTTTGTGGTCCGTAAACACAGTGACGGGGTGGACTGCCCCCTCTAAAAAGTGACGCCACTCCTCAAACGCAAGTTTAATAGCTAACAGTTCCCTATTGCCAATATCGTAGTTCTGTTCCGCTGCAGATAGTTTTTTAGAAAAGAAAGCACAAGGACGCCATTTGCCAGGAGACGGACCCTGAGACAGCACAGCCCCCACTCCCACCTCTGATGCATCGACTTCAACAATAAAAGGCTGAGAGACATCAGGTTGGACTAGTACAGGTGCTGAGGTAAACCTCTCTTTTAGAGAGGAAAAAGCAACTTTAGCGGCGTCAGACCATTTAGAAAAATCAGTCCCCTTCCTAGTCATGTCAGTAAGGGGTTTTACGATCACCGAATAATTTTTAATGAATTTCCTATAGAAATTCGCAAAGCCCAAGAACCGTTGTAGTGCTTTGAGGTTCTCAGGAAGATCCCAATCCAAAATTGCCTGGACCTTCCTAGGATCCATACGGAAACCTGACGCAGATAAATAATAACCTAGGAATTGTATCTCCTGAACGGCAAAAACACATTTTTCAATTTTAGCATATAATTCATTCGTCCGTAGGACCTGTAGTACTTGTCTGACATGCTCCTCATGTGTCTTCAGATCAGACGAATAAATTAAGATATCATCTAGGTATATTACCACAAACCTGCCGATTAGATGACTAAAAATGTCATTAACGAAATGTTGAAAGACGGCAGGAGCATTGGTCAGGCCGAAAGGCATAACTAGATTTTCATAATGCCCCTCAGGGGTGTTAAAAGCTGTCTTCCACTCATCCCCCTCCTTGATACGAATCAGATTGTAGGCCCCCCTAAGATCGAGTTTGGAGAACCACCTAGCACCCGCAATCTGGTTAAACAGGTCAGGAATGAGAGGAAGAGGGTATGGGTCTCGGATGGTTATCCGATTTAATTCACGAAAATCTAGGCAAGGACGCAGGCCCCCATCTTTCTTTTTAACAAAGAAAAACCCTGCAGCCACGGGTGAAGAAGAGGGTCTGATGTGTCCCTTAGCCAAACTCTCGGAGATATAATCCTTCATGGCTTGTCTCTCTGGACCTGAAAGATTATATAACCTGGTCTTGGGTAATTTTGCGCCGGGAATGAGGTTAACCGGGCAATCATAAGGACGATGAGGTGGTAACTTCTGACAACCCTTTTCAGAAAAAACGTCCTCAAAGTCCGAAACAAATGTAGGTAGGGTAGTTATGGAGGCGACTAAGCAATTGCTATTTAAGCAATTTTCTCTGCACTGCTCACTCCACTCCAATATCTCCCTGGCCTGCCAATCCACCACTGGATTGTGCGCTACCAACCAGGGTAGGCCCAGCACCACCGGAGTGGGAAGCCCCTCCAGAACATAACATGAAAGCATCTCGTTATGGTGGTCCCCTACCCGAAGGTGTAAATTATGAACGATGTGGGTGAGGTTTCTCTGAGACAGAGGAGCAGAATCTATAGCAAATATGGGAATAGGTCTCTGTAACGTACAGAGAGACAAACCCATAGTGCGGGCAAAATGGGCATCTATCAAATTTACCCCTGCTCCACTGTCTAGAAAGAAAGAAACAGTCTCTGTCTTATCACCAAAAACAATAACCGCTGGCAACAAAAATTGCGATGTACGTATGGAGGAAACGTATACCCCCCGGCTGACATCCTCCACACAGCCTGGGGTTAGTAGTTTTCCGACGGTTTTTTTGTTTCTGAGGAAAGAAGGACAGACGTTAATGAAATGACCCCTCTCCCCACAAAAAAAACAACCCCCACGCCTACGGCGAACCTCAGGAGGACGGACCTGACGAGTAGTTCCTCCTAGCTGCATAGGCTCGTCTATGTCCGTACAGACTAACTGCTGCTTGGGAGGGGTTATCAATGGCTCCGGTTTTTTCAACCTGTCCCTAAGGCGTCTATCTATACGGATAGAAAGGGACATAACTGCATCAAGGGAAAAGGGGGTCTCATACAATGCAAGTGCATCCTTAACCCTTTCGGATAACCCAGAGCAGAACTGACTCCTGAGAGCCGGGTCGTTCCATTGGGTATCCGTAGCCCACCTACGGAAGTCAGAGCAATACTCCTCTACCGGCCGCTCTCCTTGTAGGAGTCTCCGTAATTTTGATTCAGCCAGTGCGACTCGGTCAGGGTCGTCATATATGAGACCCAAGGCCCCGAAAAACTCATCCACTGACCGAAGAGCCTGGGAATCAGTAGGTAAAGAGAACGCCCAGGACTGCGGGTCCCCCTGCAGCAGGGAAATAACAACACCCACCCGCTGTTCTTCATTACCAGAGGAGTAAGGACGCAGTTTAAAGTATAGTTTACAGGCCTCACGGAACGTCAAAAACTTGTCCCTTCCCCCAGAAAATCTGTCAGGGAGAGGGACCTTGGGTTCCGCAACAACCTGGTTACCAGTAGCAACCGCTGGGCTTGCGGTCTGTTGTAATTGCTGCTGTTGCTGGAGGACCGACGCCTTCAATCCTGCCACCTCCAAAGACAGGCCATGAAATTGTTCGGACAGAGCAGCAATTGGATCCATACTGGATTCTAAGTAGGTAAAAAAAAAATTTTTTTTTTTTTTTTTTTTTTTTTTTTTTTTTACCTACACAAAAATAAGGGCCAGATATAATGTAATGACCGGCAACACACACAGGGAGGAAAACAGGGAAGGCCCTGCACAAGGGAGAGGGAAAGGTGGTGACCCCTAACTCACCTTGCAGCTGGTACCTGCCTGCCCTGTCGTCCCTAGACGGGTTCCTCACCCGTGCGGCGATCACGTGCCTAAACCCTGGCTTTCCCTGAAATGAGCCCTAGATAATGAACGGGCCGGTGGGATCGCTAGTCCGCACCACTGCACTAAGTGGGAAACACCAGGGGGAGGACAGACAAACACAGACAAACACAAACACCCAGGTGGACGACAACAACTGTCCACAAAGGTCCAACAGGGATCCGGAGGGTAGCGTTCTGGATCAACTACCAGAGAACGCAGCAACACAGCTCCAGTGGGTCAGAATAGATGTCCAGGCAGGAAGCTCTATATCTGGCAACCAGAGAAGTGTGAGAGGGGAATATAAGGAGGATTGGGAGTGCTGGACAAGGAACAGCTGAGAGAAGGAGCTACGGATCCCTGAGTGAGCCAAAAGGGTTTGTAAAGCAAACCCAGAAAGCTACAATAAGGAAACTTCCCTATCTGACATAGAGCGTGCAGCCAACCGCTGCGACCTCCTGACCCCGGGTACAACGGAGTCAGGCGTGGCTCTTGACACCCTCGTGACACTATCACATATGTTAGTTTCACCTTTTAAGTTGCATTACTGAAATAAAGGAACTTTGCACAATATTCAAATTTTTCGAGTTTCACCAGGTTTTTGAGCTAAAGCCAGGAGTGGATCCAAACATGAATTTTCCTTTTTGTAATGTTCTCCCAGTTTTGGCAAAAAATAAATAAAATACTACGTAAATACAGGACCAAAAACTACAGCCTTCAGCTATTTTAGACTGAATAGGGTTAGAAACTTTTTCATGTAAGGCCAGGTTCACATCACCATTTTGTTTTCCGTTCTTCTGATCTTTCAGAAAAACAGAAAACAACAAGCATCCATTATGGTTAGTTATGCACATTTTGCATCCATTTCAACCACTTCTGTCTAAGATCTGTTATGTTACATGGGGGAAAAAAATACCTTGTATAGGACTTTTTCCCATCTAAAATAATGGATCTCAGATGGAAATGGCTAAAACGGATGCAAAATGGGCATAAGTCAGCATAACAGATGCCTAAACTACTGGATCCATTTATTTTTATTTTTTTGTTCTTTTGTTGTTGTTTTCATCTGCCAAGCTAAACTTGATGGTTATCGCATTAAGTAAAAAATGGCATGAAAAAGTTAACTACATTTTCAATGGATTTCAATGGCTTTTGTCACGAGCTAACCAAGATAACACTGACATGTGTTATCAGAGTCAATTTTAGCTCGGCTACATATGTATTTGCACATAGTATTAATAGGCCATATCCACAGCCACGACTAGATGGGGCTGGTCTCACTCTGCAAAAATGTAGAGCTGACAGCTCAGCTTGTCCTGAACATGGTACCACCTAGCACAGGACCAGAACATCTACATAAACAGACTATATGTTAGAGAGAGAGCTGCAGGGCAAGTTCAGTGGATATAACTTGTCTGATTTATTGACTATATGGTATCCATGTTCAAGAGTTGCCTCCAGTGCCTGACCATAACAAATCACAGTTTGGCCCACAGTGAGGATCTTCACATCCCAAGGTGGATTTTGTGGAAATGTACTGTAAAGGTACCATAAGCATCACAACCTTTTAAAAAAATAGAGCAGGAGAGTTTGACTGCCCTGTGGGTTGCATTGCATATATTTAGAAGTCTACACATCCAATAAGGATGTTTATGTCAGAGTCAGCTAGAGAAGCAGAGAGTAAGGAAGACTTCTTTGAGAGATATATTTTGGCCTATTAATTATCTGTGCAGTTGTGAGACCTGTAACTTCTGTGGAAAGTGTATTTTCATGCAAGATAAGAACTGTCCTGATCTGTTTGCATTTAAATTCCTATGTAAAAAACTGTTCTACTGCACAACTGCTTATCATTATGCAACGTATGCTTCCACCCAGGGCCCTCTATATCGTGTCCCAGGTTTAGTAGGTATGCTGAGTGGTGTAGTAAAGCCTAAATGTCTCTTTATGTGTCACGGTGTTCCTACTTGGATACTGCTGGACCCCAGGCTTTGGCTCCGAAGCAATAAAAAGGGGAACAATTGAGGGATTGGAAAGAATAGCTTGAGTCCAGATCTTGAGATGAAGTTCATTGGCAGCTTTTCTTTGAATAAATCTTTCTTACAACAGATTACAGACTTTCTCTTGGTTGCAGCAGGCTTTAGCATTAAACTGGCAGGCAAACTCAACTCTACTATAGCTTTACCTCACTCTGCTTTACTGACAAGCTGACTGGATAACTTGGCTTCTTATTTATGCTGCACTTCTCTCTTTTTTCTGACTTAGCTTCAGCCAAGGAACTAATCTCTGGCTTCTATGCTTCAGTCGCCCTGGCCAGCAGAGCTGCACACCCTTCCCCTTGCAGGGGGTAAACTACACTAACTCTTACTGGTCCCCACCCTTCCTTCAGGAAGTAGGTCTAGCCCACTTTTCAACAGAAGGGGGTTAGAATGGAATGGAAAGTTCCATTCTCTCTAACTATAGCTCTACCGTGTTTGCTGCCACCTACTGATGAACCAGGCACATTACATGAACAGTTACATAACATTAATATAAATGCACAGTGTTGAGGGACCTGGAAATATATAGGCAATATACAAGTTAGACCATAAAAAGATAGAAGCAAGGTGCAGAAGTGGTAGCACCCCTCTGGGTGTTACAATTTCTTCCTGTACTTTTACACTTCAAAGTTTTGCCATCACGACAACCGCAACCCTGCCTGACACCTCAAAACTACCAAAACCAAAAGCACCTCAACCATAATCAGGCAGGAGAACCCCAGAAATGGAGTGTGCCCTGAAGGGAAGAAATGGGGCACCCTTCTCATCACTGCATGCCAGCTTTAGAACAATGGGGAAGATATATCAAGAATGGCAGATCCATCCAGAAGCCTCTTAACAAATCAGTCGCATTACTGCCCTGCTGTGTACCACAAAGTGAAGTCTACGCCAGCCACTTTGGTCACTTTATGGCAAAAATTATAGTAGATGCGTCGTGTGACAGGAAGCCACACCCCCTTCTGCTAAGCCAGCCACCCACACTCACACCCCTGCAGACTGGTCACTGCATATATATCACTATAAAGTGTTAAAAACTGGAATCCTCAGACATGCTGCAAATGTTAGATATAGCTGTGATCTCTGTCATAGTATCCATGTGGTAGGCATTGTTGTAGTCAGTAATTGCTTTTCTGCAGACACCTACTTTGTTTCCTAAAGTGTGTACTGTGTGTATTGTCGCTGATTATCACATTACCACTGTATGTTCTTTGGGGGATTTATGCCTATATTAGGCGTATTTCAGGCACAGATTGCAATCTGTGACTTCTCCCTGCTCACGCCAGGTCTAAAATTGTGGGCATGGCATGGACAGAGAAGGGTACAGGCCAGCAGGCCCGTCTCATTTACCATTTTTAACGCCTGTTTCAGGTGTAGAAAAAGGTCTTAATGTAAAATAGCTAGGAAGCTGTCTTACATTTAAACTGTCAGAGGATCCGTTGAAGTTATGAAGAGGCCAGCATCTCTTCAGAACTCCGGGGGATCCACTGCCAGTGCAAGGGTTTACGAAGACCGGCGTCTAAAATGCTGGTCTTAATAAATGTGCCCCTTAGTTGCTGCACTGTTACAGTATCTTCATAATAAAATGCAGTTGAAGAGGACCTGTCAGATCTCCTGACTTTTCTATAAATGGTTGCATAGAATAACAATTCTAGATAATTTTTTCCCATAGCTCTGCATTGTGCCTTTCCTCTGTAATTCTTTCTAATAATGTGTTAAAAATTGGCAACTGGTTGTTACTATTTCCCTTTTAAGTTTTGTGAAATTCAATTCGGCTGATTCGACGAATTTTACCCAAAAATTTGCTTTGTGACAAATAACTTGGTCACGAAACGCATTTCTTTGTAAGTAGTGGGTGCAATGACAGGGAGCGGCAATTGCGCCACTCCCCGTCATTCTACCACTCAGATGCCGCATTCATCACTGATCGCGGCATCTGGGTTTAATATTAAAGTTTGTAATATAATTTTTTTTTTATAAAATCATACTTTCCTGATCCGTTTGATCTCGAAGAGCCGGCCGCTGCCATCTTCACTGAATATCCAGTGCAAAATCTCGTGTGGCCCGTTATCACGTCACCACGTCGGCTGGCTTGTTGACATCATACGTCACCGGGCATAGGATTTTGCGCGGGATCTTCAATCAAGATGGTGGCTGGCTCTTCGAGCTCAAATGGATGAGGTTAGTATGATTTTTTTTTTTTTTTTTTTAACCCAATTCATTACCACAAAGCACACGGAAATTTGATTAATCAAATTTTTCCTGAAATTCAAATTAAAAGTCCACTTTGTGGACTTCGATTCGCTCAACGCTAGTCTGGTTTAAACACAATAAATAATATCATGAACCTCTATGACATTATTTAGCTTCTTACAACTACTACTCCAGCTTTATAAATATTCATAGGACTCAGTTCTCCCAGATCTGACAAAATGCTTCTAAACATTATGAAATGGAAATAAAGGGAGATATTCCTCATTGCTAATGCTTCAAATTACATTTGTCCTAGAAACCTCCAGTATGTGTAATGAAGGTTTTACAAAAGGCAATGTTAATAGTGCCCAGCTTTCTACGTAATCCCTGGAGAACTCATTAGAATGAACAACATGAAGAAGAAAAGTGTACACCTCATGTAGAACAGACTGCTTCTCATACTGTAATGTATCTGTTTTGCCTTTGGGGTTTTTATCTCTCTACTTTTAAATTACTTTACAAAATGACTTGAAAGCACTGCTCATTCATTAATTCTAACTGCTTGGAAGACTTTACTATGTTTTTATGTAACTTGTGCAAAAAGCCCAGGAGGAGCGGAGGATGGGAGTGGTAGTGGCTCTGGCTGCAACAGTTATAGACAGTGGCAATCCTTATATCAGTGCTTTCCAAGGGGTGTGTAGTGGTAGGAGGGCACACCCTTTCTTTCTGCCTGATGGTATAAGGGGTGCTTTTGGTGTTATGAGTGTTGTACGGGTGCAAGGCAGGAGATTTCAGTGAAAATGGTGCTGGAGTCAGTGACCAGGCCACTTCTAGAAAATAAATAAGTCTTGTAGCACATCCAAAGGTATCAAGCACAGTTCCAAACAATTCACAATGTAAATCTTACCATATCGAGATTTATGGGTATATGCAAGGTTGGGTGTTGTAGTACTTTTTTCCTCTGTATCTCTCTCTCTCTCTGCAGAATCTAAGGTGCAAACTTGTCTGTAATTCCCAGCTGAGGGGTACAGGATCAGCCTTAGGCCTCATGCACACGGCCGTTGTTTTGGTCCGCATCCGAGACGCAGTTTTGGCATTTCAGATTGCGGACCCATTCACTTCAATGGTTGCCGCAAAAGATGCGGACAGTACTCCATTCCGTAGTCCGCAAAAAACAAAAAAAAACATGTCCTATTCTTGTCCGCGCTTTGCGAACAAGAATAGGCAGTTATATTAAAGGCTGTCCATGCCGTTCCACAAATCCGTGTTTGGTTTGTGGACCGCAAAACACAGAACAGTCGTGTGCATGAGGCTTTAAACAACAAATGCCTTACTGACTGAGTCCATGGTCATGCAAATTCTGGACCTTTTAGTTTTCATTATTTCTCTTTTGTGAATTAGATATGGTTTTCTCTGTTTGGATCTCTCAAAGAGTTTGATTCTCTGGAATTTAGGCCTAGTCCTCTTAGGCTACTTTCACACTAGCGTTCGGGCGGATCCGTTCTGAACGGATCCGCTCATATTAATGCAGACGGAGGCTCCGTTCAGTACGGATCCGTCTGCATTAATAACTTTAAAAAAATTCGCAAGTGCGCAAGTGCGAAAGTAGCCTGCGCGGATCCGTTCAGACTTTCAATGTAAAGTCAATGGGGGACGGATCCGCTTGAAGATTGAGCCACATTGTGGCATCTTCAAACGGATCCGTCCCCATTGACTTACATTGAAAGTCTGGACGGATCCGCACGCCTCCGCACGGCCAGGCGGACATCCGAACGCTGCAAGCAGCGTTCAGCTGTCCGCCTGTCCGTGCGGAGGCGAGCGGAGCGGAGGCTGAACGCCGCCAGACTGATGCAGTCTGAGCGGATCCGCCTCCATTCAGACTGCATCAGGGCTGGACGGCTGCGTTCGGGTCCGCTCGTGAGCTCCTTCAAACGGAGCTCACGAACGGAAACCCGAACGCTAGTGTGAAAGTAGCCTCCGTGTGCACAGGTAGTTAGTTTCACTTTTTAAGCTAATACACTACACTTAAACTGAACTGACCAAAGTCAATCAACTTGCTTCCTACAGAGTCAGGGTTGTTAATTCTGATCTATCCCTACAAAATTATGCAGGTGCAATACAATACATTAAATACCATTTAAATGACCAGACCAATTTGGAAGTCATGCACTTGCTGTTATGATTTGTCCACAAATTTGGAGCTAAAATATTGAAGTAAGAGTCTGTGAGTAGTGATGGACAAACACCGGCCGGGACGGTTCGTGAATGCGAATGCGCAAACGTGATCAAATGTTTGCGAACTGCAAGTTCGCGGTGTGCCCCATTTACTTTAATCGCAGGCAAATCTGAAAAACCTTCAGCTCATATTTGCAGCCACCAAATACTTTGTAGATGTGTAAAAATAGTCCCACAACATGGACAGTGACATACTAGAGGGGGATCAATGACAAAAATTCCAACAAAAAATATTTATCTTAATCAGGCGACATTTTTATGCGTCTTAAAGGGAAATTCTCTGAAATGAGCCCTGTTGGAGCACAGAAATTTTTTATCAGGCCTTAAAAATTAGGCATTTACCTGACATAAAAGAAATTCTGGCTATGTGGCTCGAGGTACATTATGCAGTCAATGGATAAAAATTTTACTGTAGGCCACTGGACTACAGGCCCCAAACATTAGGCATTCACCGGACAGAAATTATCAAGTGATTATGTGGCCGGAGGTATATTACACAGTCAATGGATATCAATTTTACTGCAGGCCAGTACAAATACAGGTCAAATACATATGTTTAAAATAAATATATAATTGGGTGAAAAACATGGCTAACGAAATCCCCCCTCTCGAAAAAAAACCTCATGATAATAGTAGAAATTCGATAACACATGGTCGTCACTAGTGTTAAATTCCTCCGAGGCTGCAACAATTATTCGTAACCGTACAGAAAAAAAAACAAGTAAGTATGTGGCTGCAGGTAGATTACACATCAATTTTACAGCAGCAAAACCTCAAACAAATGCTGCACTACCCAAATGCACTATATATAAATTATATAATTGGTATATAACACCCCTGCTTCAATCAGTTTTTTTGTGGGGCAACTGGTATATTACACCAGTAGAAATTATTTGTTCCAATGGCGTTTGTCACTATCTGTAGATGCAGTAACACAGCAAAACCGCAAACAAATGCTGCACTACCCAAATGCACTATATAGAAAGTATATTATTGGTATATAACACCCCTGCCTCAATCACATTTTTTGGGGGGCAACTGGTATTTCACACCAGTAGAAATTATTTGTTCCAATGGCGTTTGTCACCATCTGTAGCTGAGGTAACGCAGCAAAACCGCAAACAAATGGTGCACTGGCTAAATGCACTATTTAGAAAGTATATTATTGGTATATAACACCCCTGCTTCAATCAGTTTTTTCGGGGGGCAACTGGTATATCACACCGGTAGAAATTATTTGTGCCAATGGCGTTTGTCACTATCTGTAGCCGAGGTAACGCAGCAAAACCGCAAACAAATGCTGCACTACACAAATGCACTATATAGAAATTATATAATTGGTAAATAACACCCCTGCTTCAATCAGTTTTTTTGTGGGGCGACTGGTATATTATACCAGTAGAAATTATTTGTTCCAATGGCGTTTGTCACTGTGTGTAGCTGCGGTAACGCAGCAAAATCACAAACAAATGGTGCACTAGCTAAATGCACTATTTAGAAAGTATATTATTGGTATATAACACCCCTGCTTCAATCAGTTTTTTCGGGGGGCAACTGGTATATCACACCGGTAGAAATTATTTGTGCCAATGGCGTTTGTCACTATCTGTAGCCGAGGTAACGCAGCAAAACCGCAAACAAATGCTGCACTACACAAATGCACTATATAGAAATTATATAATTGGTAAATAACACCCCTGCTTCAATCAGTTTTTTTGTGGGGCGACTGGTATATTATACCAGTAGAAATTATTTGTTCCAATGGCGTTTGTCACTGTGTGTAGCTGCGGTAACGCAGCAAAATCACAAACAAATGGTGCTCTAGCTAAATGCACTATTTAGAAAGTATATTATTGGTATATAACACCCCTGCTTCAATCAGTTTTTTGGGGGCGCTACTGGTATATCACACCAATATCAATTATTAGTGCCAATAGCGTTTGTCCCTCTATCTAGCTGCCGTATCGCAGAAGAACCGCACACAACTGCTGCACAATAAAAATGCACTATAATATACTTTCTATGTTAGAAAGTATATTATAAGTATATTACACCCCTCAGTAAGGCACACCTATCGATAGCACACCTATACCAGTCCTTAAAAGGACTTTTGTGGCCCTATTAGCTAGCGTTTTGTGTCCCTAACAGTCTGTCCCTGCTCTACACAGCAATCTCTCCCTACACTGGCAAAACACGGAATATAAAATGGCGGCCAGATCAGGTTTATTTATAAGGTAGGGGGTATGTCCATGTGCTGAAACGTCTCAATTGGCTGTCCTGTACCACCTGATGGATGTTTCATGGGTCAAAGTTCTTCACAATGTAAAAGAATATGGCACCGGCAGACATAGCCATATGTTCGCCCGTTCAGCAAACCGCGAACGACAAAGTTGGCCGCGAAACGACTGCCGGGCGAACTGCAAGGCTATCTCTATCTGTGAGTTTCTGAATTATGGTATTTAAAGACACTGGCCACATTTATAACCAATGTTTACTGCTCTAAAAATATCTAACAAAAAAAAAATCACATTGTTTTGTTTCTACAGCTCCTATACAAACCTGGGTGTCTCATTTTTCATTTAACATAAAATGAAGCAAAAAAATTATAATAAATTGGATGAAGAAAACCTTTGAACTCATAATAGAAAATGAAGCTATTATACTGATTCAATATACAAATGTATAAACCCCTTCCCCTAAATGGAGTCTTTTGAATGCAATAAGAGATAATGGTACATCCTGTGAATGGCACAGTCACAGGTAGAAATGAGTGAATTTCTTATGATTTGTTTTAGGTCTGATTCTAACAAATCGGTCAGAAAATTCAATTTGGGTCCAAATTAATTCTACCTTAATCTGTAAATTTTCATTTTTATAAGAGTAAATAATGCTTTACAAACATTTGGAGTTAATTCACTCCAATCGAATAAAGTTATATCATTATCATTAAGCAAAACAAGAACAAAATAAAACAACCAACAAGGAAGGAAAGGGACGAATGAAAAATTAAAAAGAGGAGGGGGGAAGAGGGGAGGAAAGAGGGTAGGAGGTACCAGTCAAAATATTAATTTGTAAGTTATTACAATGTGTATTATCTCTTTAAACAAAGTGTTTTGTACAATTTATCAGATCAACATGACAGTAATTGGGAAACTTTCTCTGGAGTCAAATATTCCAACCAAGCCCTCCATAAGTCCTGTATTTTCTGGATTTCCAGGAACCACTCTGTAACCGTCGGTGGATCTTCTTGCAACCATTTCCTTGGTATAAGGATCTTTGCAGCATTTAGGAAATGTATACACAGTTCGGATTTTATATCCGCATGGCCAACATAAAACATGTAAAACAATATCAATCTTTTTGTGAACTTGGACTTTGTTTTAAAGGGAATCTGTCACCTGCTTTTAACATTTTAAGCTGTCACCATGGCCACGTTCACTAAAGTACCTTATTTCCAGCAGTCTTCTTCTTACTTTATTTCATTTTGTCATTTTGATAAAAAAAAAGCCCTTTTTACGATATGCTAATGAAGCTCCAAGGTGCCCAGAGGGGCGTTTTTTTCCTCTCTGGTGCCCAGTGACGCCCCCCCCCCCCTACAGTGCCCAGCCCGCCTTAATTTGAATCCCAAGAACGCCTCCTGATCCTGAAATAACCTCCCACAGCCATGGCAAACGGTTCTGCTCCCTCCCCACATCATCTTCTACCTTGTAGAAATGCCCCGTCCTTCTTCCTGTCCGCGGCCAGAAATCTTGCGCAGGCGCAGTACCGCCTGCGGCCTGTGCCTGCTCAATCATCAAGCTCCTGAGGGCAACAGCCTCAAAAGTCTCACTGGGCATGCGCCGAGCCCAGTGACGTAATCTGAGCGCTCTTGCCCTGAGGAGGTTGATGATCGCGCAGGTGCAGGTACTGCGTCTGCGCGAGATTGTATGAAAGTTGGTGTACGAGAAAGAGTGAGTTTAGTGATATGTCTAAGTGGTGGGATTGGGTGAAAATGAAAACAAGGTCTTTTTTTAAGAATTTAGGTTATAAAATAGCGACGGCAAAAAAGAGCAGTATGTAAGATTAATGCTAGGTTAAGGTATTTGTATAAATTAAGAGGGGGGTGTTGATGTAAGTGAGGACATTGTGGGAGTGAAATGTGAGATTAAAGAATTTTTGATCGAAAATGGAAGGAGTATAATTTATAGGGCAAAATTTGAAAACTTGGAGAAGAATGAAAAATGTACACTATTTTTTTTTAAATAAAAGGTGTTTGGAAAGAGGCAGTGCATAAATCTGTTATAATCAGAGTGGTATTGAGGTGAATGGAGAAGAAATGAAGGAAGAAGTTGCAAAATTTTATAAAGAATTGTATGCTGAGAAATGGAGGGATGAAAGGTTGGAATGGGATGTGTTAAGTGTGATAGATAAGAGCTTGAATGAAGAAGAAAGAGTGGGGATTATGAGGGATATAGCAAGTAATGAAATATGGAGGGTGGTTAGTAGTATGGCAGCAAATAAGACGCCAGGGAAGGATAGTCTGCCAGTTGAATTCTATAGAAAGATGTGGGATGTGGTAGGAACTGATGTGGTAGCATTGTATAAGTTTATGTGGATGAATGGAAAAATGGCTGATAGTATGCAGTCGGGGTGATTGACATGATTCAGAAAAAAGGTGACTGTAAGGATTTAAGGAATTGGCGACCAATAACGTTACTTAATTGTGATTATAAGATTTACGTGAAGATGTTTGCAAATAGAATGAAAGAAGTGATTGATAGAGTTATAGGGGAAGGACAGTGTTGTGCGGTACCAGGAAGGAGGATTCATGAAAATATGTGTATGTTGAGAGAGTGTTTGTGGGACTGTATGAAGAGGAAGGAGGTGTTTTTGTTAAGTTTGGATTTTGAAAAAGCTTATGATGGATTGTCTCATAAGTTTGTGTATAGAGTGTTGTTAAGAATGGGATTTCCAGCTGAATTTGTGTGGAAAGTGAGAAGTATGTATGATGGAATTTTTAGTCGATTGTTGTTGAATGGTTGTATAGGTAGAAGAGTAAATGTGTTTTCAGGGGTGAGGCAAGGATGCCCATTGTCACCTATTGTGTTTGTATGTGCGATTAAATCATTTTTTTGCTTGTTAAGGAAAGATAAGGTGATTCGTGGAGTGCAAATACCAGGAGGTGGTGGGAGTGAATGGAAGGTGAGTGGTTATATGGATGATGTGTGTGTGTGTTATGTGATTCCGAGTGTTCAGTAGGACGGGTGAAATTGTTAGTGTCTATATTTTTTGGAGCACCAGCTTTTCATGTAAATTGGAATAAGAGTGAATGTAAAGCTTTTGGAGGAGTGATTCGGAGGTATGTGGGAGTTAGCGTGTTGGAAGGTCCAATTTAGGTATTAGGTGTAAAAGTTGATGAGAAATTAGAAGGAAAGGATAGTTGGGAAGAGGTGAAGGTGAGAGTTAAAAATAAGTTACATTTTTGGTGGATGAGGGATTTGTCCTTTTTTGGTAAAATACTGGTGATTAAAAGTGTTATCTTGCCTATTTTTTTGTATACTGCAGTCGTTTTTCCACCAGGTTATATGATGTTGAGAAATCTGAATAGAATTTTGTTTGTGTTCCTATGGGGATCGAAGATGGAGAAAGCAAAGAAGGAAGTATTAGTTAAAAGGATAAGTAAAGGAGGTTTGGCGTATCCAAATTTGGTGGTATACCGTATTTTACGCCCTATAAGATGCACCGGTCCATAAGACACATCTAGCTTTTAGAGGGGGGTAATAAGATTTAAAAAAAAATTCATTATACTTTAGGTCAGACCACCAATCAGACCACCAATGTTAATCAGACCTCAGCTAACAGCCCCAATAATATCCCCAATGTTAATAAGACCCCAATAAGACCTCAGATCAGACCCCCAATTAGACCTCAGATAAAAGCCCCATGCCTGTCATCAGCCCCCAGTAGCCTCATAGCAGCCCCCAGTAGCCTCATAGCAGCCCCCATTAGCCTCATAGCAGCCCCCAGTTGCCTTGCAGCAGCCCACAGTAGCTTCTCCTCAGCCCCCAGCAGCCTCTCCATCAGCCCCCAGTGCCTCTCACCAGCCCCAGAAGCGTCCATCAGCCTTAAATAAAATAAAACACAAAAAAACCACTTTCCTTACCTGCTCCTGGAAGACGCCACTCCTTTCCTCCAGCGCGATCTGCATCCTCCTACTGTCAGCTGTGCTGTGAAGGCTGCGCACAGCGTGATGTCACAGAGTGCCTCACGCTATGCGCAGCCCTGCACAGCCGACGACCAGGAAGCGGTGAGTACAAAGCCTTCACCGCTTCCTCGTCCTCCGGTACTAATAAGAGCTTCCATAATGGAAGCGGCTCATTAATATTCGCCTCATAAGACGCAAGGGTATTTTTCCCACACTTTTGGGGGGGGGGGGGGATGCGTCTTATAGGGCAAAAAATATGATATAACCACTGCCGACGTGAACTGAGAATATATTTATCTTTTTCTACTGAAATAGGCTACTAAACGCTTTCAACACAAATAACCACTGATGTGAACTGAGAATATATTTTTATTTTTGTACTGAAATACAAAATAACACATATAACCACTGCACTGACTGACTGCTACCTCCACTACTTCCGTGAACCCCTACACCGCTACATCCGGGGCAGGTAGGTTTCTGCAAAACAGGTGGTATACCCCGGGCACATTTGGCTCCCGACATCCCACTGCTGCCACCCTGCTGACTTACTACTGCCATCCACCTGACTCCCAGCCATGCTTCAAGACATATAACTGCCGACGTGAACTAAGAATATATTTTTCTTTTTATACTGAAATAGGCCACTAAACGCTTTCAAGACATATAACCGCCCCCGACATGAACTGAGAATGTATTTATCTTTTTGCACTGAAATAGGCCACTAAAAGCTTTCAAGACCTATAACTGCCGCCGACGTGAACTGAAAATGCATTTTTCTTTTTGTACTGAAATAGGCCACTAAATGCTTTCAAGAAATATAACCATCGACGTGAACTGAGAATGTATTTTTCTTTTTGAACTTAAATAGGCTACTAAGCGCTTTCAAAATATATAACCGCCGCCAACGTGAACTGAGAATGTATTTTTCTTTTTGTACTGAAATACAAGATAACACAAATAACCACTGCACTGACTAACTGCTACCGCTGATGCTTCCGTGAACCCCTGCACCACTACTTCCCGGGTAGGTAGGCTGCTGAGAAGCAGGTGTCTACCCCGGACACGTTTGGTTCCCAACCTCCCACTGCTGCCACCCTGCTAACTCCCAGCCATGCTTTCAACACATATAACCGCCGACGTCAACTCAGAATATATTTTTCTTTTTGCACTGAAATAGGCCAGTACACGCTTTCAGCAGAAATAAATGCACCAGTGAAGTGCGTATATATTTTTCTTTCTGTACTGAAATTGGCCACTAAATGCTTTTGCCACAAATAAGTGCACCAGTGAAGTGAGTATATTTTTTTATTTTTGTAAGCTTTCAACACATAACTGCAGAAGTGAACTGCGTATATATTTTTCTTGTTTGAAAAGATATAAGCCACTAAATGCTTTTCAACATAACACTTACATCCCAAGAACTAATTGCTGGAATGACAGAGCTGTATAAAGGATCCACAAATAATCTTTCCCTGCACTTATAAATCGCTTTCCTTTCACTGTCCCTAGCGCTTTCTGACATCTCTCCCTGCACTAAGATGCTGTGAAATGATTCCTCCCTATCCTTTCCCTGCACTTATAAATCGTTTTTTCACAATGAGGTTTTTCCAATTGCTGTCCCTAGTGCCTTCTCACATCTGTCCCTGCACTCTGAACGCTTGAAAATGTCTGCCTCCAAGATGGCAGACAGATTTATAGGCCTGTGACCTCACAGGGCTGGCTGGATGCTGATTGGCTGCATGCATGGCATTATGGGTCAGCCCGCCTTCCCAGAGTCCCAGAGTTCCTTGCCCCAAGTCCTCACACGTGTAGCTGCCATTTTAGGAAAAATTGAAATTCGTTTTCACGAAGCGTGAGGAAATTTGCATTCGATGCGAATCAAATTTTTCCTGAAATTTGCATAGAATTCCACTTTGTCAGCATCGATTCACTCATCTCTAGTCATCAATATCAGATCAATGGGTATCCGACACCCGGCACCCCCATCAATCAGCTGTATGAGGAGATAGCCTGTGCATGTGCCGTCTCCCATCTCTCTTCCTGCTCAGTGCTCACCACTGCATTGCCATAGACAGCAGCGGTGAGGATAGGTCATAAATATAAGAGAGCCCGGAGAACCCCTTTAAGACTGTGATTAATGTTCTGAGTCAGTGCAAAGTTCGATAGTATTAGTAAATCTGCCCCTATATTCTTATAAAGCATTTCTCAATTATTTCAATTAGGCTCAACTATGCATTGGAAATGACAGTCTAATGATATGAGATGTAGAATTGGACTCTGCAGACTTTTTTCCAGGAATCAACGCTTTTCATTAAAACTGTCAGCGTATATGCAGAATGTTCATTAAACAATGTTGAAGTTGCTGCTGGTAATGCCAGAAATCCTAGGTTTTCATCATTCTAGCCATTATTTTAATTGTGTCTAACCTTTAATCAATATTTACTGGGTTCTCCTGGACCGGAATTCATCATGACTAAGCAATATCAGGAGAAGAAGTTACTGAGACACAAAAACTGTTTGCTAATTGGAAGCCATTTACAAATGTATCCTAAATGTAATAATAAAAGCTGCAAGCTCATTCCGAAGGGTAAATGTCAGCTCCATACGGACAAAGATTTCACTGCTAAAAGGGTGTCACTAAGCAAGCATACAGCGGAAAGTGAGGTGCTTGTAGGTCATTAAGGCTACATTCACAGTGACCTGTTTGCCTCTGCTGGTACTCCATACCATATTTTCTGCTATATAGAATAGAAGCCTATGTTGTACCTTTTTTTTTAACACTGGAGCCTATGGGCAATTTTAGGCCACTGCATGCAGGTACATTATCATTAGAAGCGCACAAGGTATTTCTTCCCAAGTTATCTTGGATATACCCTGAAAATACAATGTGATTGTACCCTAAGGATTACTTCTATGCACCTTCCTACTACTAATTGTTAAAAGGAATCTGTCACCTCAATTAAAGGGGTATCACTAGGATATGCCATAAATATCAGATCCACCAGCAACAAGGTGACCTTGATACAGATGGATACCTAAGACTAGTTGCACACTGCTAATTCTGCATCCAGCAGGCTGTTTCCTGCTTGATCTTGTTATATTCCGGTATTGCGGAAGCTACAGTGTTCCCTTCTGGCCCCATTAACTATAATTGGGGACTGGTGGAGATCCGGCTACAACCCGGTAAAAACGGATACAAACTGATGTGTGGGGCCAGTGGGTATCAGTGAGCATCCAGCTATGCTAGATCCAGACATCTCTGACAGACTGTACTCTACCAGAACATATATACTCTACCAGAGATATATAGTGCCTTGTGTGAGACTAGCCTAACTCTAAACCAACTTACTTTTGGTGGATGGGCCCAGTTACTTTTTGAGCAAAAAATATATCTGCTAAGAACCTCTGAGATATTAGTTTGCATTATGTATATATCATACACAGTTAGTTTGAAGAATGCTACTATGCCTGATCAACTCTGTAATCGTCTAATATCTACAGAATAGAGCACCAAAATGAAGTCCTATAATAGTGAATGGAGAGGACATTTCACATGCACAGTGTGTTCTTCGTTCACATCAGAGCCCTGTTCTGGAGATAGAAGTGGGTCTCAGAGGTGAAATCTCCACTGATCTGACATTTATGGCAAATCCTAGTAATATTGTAATGCCTGTAACTAGGGACAGACAAGGACAGTGAGCGATAACCTAGAACTCAGCCTGCTTTCCCTACCTAATTGCAGTATAAGCCCTACTTGGCAGAACTGGACGATGGTCTCTATTCTAAATGAGTGCAGAGATGGACAAACACCAACAGACAACAGAAAAAAGCAGGATTGTACGGCAATGGGTCAGAACCAGACGGACTACACAGTATCAAGCAAGAGACAGAGAGTGGTTAGAAGACAAGCGGAGATCAGAACCAGATGGGCTCTACATGTTTTGCACCAAACACATGAGACAAAGAGTGGTCTGAAGACAACCCGGGGTCAGAAGTACAGAGGAATCAGTATGCAAATGCAGGAACGGAGAACGAGGAACCTAGCTAGTGAGCCAAACAAGACAATCACTGGCAATGGTGTATAGCCAGTAAGGGATTTAGATAGAGCGCTGGGTCAAAACCTTATAGGTTCATGATTTGGCACTCCATTAGTCAGTGGGGGAATGGAGGGCAAGTATTTACATAAAAATTTGAGATCCGGAGTCAGTGTCAGCAGTACTACTCAAGTAGTAGTATAGTTAATAGTGATTGAGCTGACATATTCCCTTTAATGCCAAAGAAGCAAAAATGTAAGGCTTTATAGTACATGAGATAATATGAACTTGTTAGAATATATCTTACTGGTAGAAAGGGGCATCTTCCTCTACTTGCAGCATCCTGTAGCTTCACTTTCTATGCCTCAATATTCTCTTTAATCAAGGAAGTTGCCCCTGATGCAGTTCTGTGAGGCCCCATGATGACAAAAAATGCAGCTACAAAAATATCCAGACTGTTACTATATTCTACATAATAGAGGCATAAAAAGTTAATTTAGTGTTGCTGAGTAGTGTTGAGCATGAATATTCGAAAAGCAAATTTTTATTGCGAATATCAGCACTTCACGATTTAGCAAATATTTCGAATATAGTGATATATATTCGTAAAAACAAATATTTGTTTCTTTATTGTTTTTTTTTTTATACACAAATTCACAGTACACATATTCTTGATTGTCCAAAAAGTCCAAAGGCTCCAATCTTACTTACATTGACGAGTAAGTGATTGAAGAGCGAATCTTTGTAATGCAAATTTATTTGCGCTGCTGCAAATATCGGCACTTATCCCTGAAGAGAGAGGCAAAGAGCTTAGCATTTATACAGCACCATTTTAGCGAATATGTCGAATTTCGAAATATTCGCTTTACGAATATTCGATTTATTTAAATTTTTTTTTTGTTTCCACAGTACACATTACAATGATCTGTATTGTGTAAAGTAATGTCATCCCCCCCTCCCTATTTCTTGATTGTGTCCCAAAAGTCCAAAGGTTTTAATCTTACTTACATTGACGAGTAAGTGATTGAAGCACGAATCTTCGTAATGCAAATTTGTTTGCGCTACGAATATCGGCACTTATCCCTGAAGAGAGAGGCAAAGAGCTTAGCATTTATATAGAACGATTTATAATATATAGTAATTTAACTAATATCGTGGTAGAATCTTTTTTTTTTACGGTCTATTCGCTATTTTGGTATATATTAATGTTTTATAATATGACAATTATTCTTCAAAGGAATACATAGCACTAAATGTAATACTATATCTTCTTTTTTGATGAAATTCGCATTACGTGATTTGCATTATGCAAAATAATCTCAAATTCGAATATTTAACGAATATTCTTTTGAATATTTGCGAAATATTGCAAATTTGAATATGGGACATGCCGCTCATCACTATTGCTGAGTTAAGTTTTGTGATTTGTTGTCAAATGTATGGGCAGTACACGGTTAACTCTGACAGATTTGGTTAGGTTACCAGGGTGATGGACTTTGTCTGCCCCCTGGTTAGCAGAGTCTTAGTATAGCAGATCTGCAGACAAGATCTACTTGTGTATGCTTCTGGAGACTAGGCCAGAGTCCAGAGAACCCATCTCTGAAAATATAGCTGCCAGAGAAGACACTTTATCATTAGAGTACCCCTGAGAGAAGACCAGCCATCTTAGAAGCTCCAGAACCTTTATGTTATGCAAGATAGGGTCAATAAGGTACCACTCATTTATTACAAAAGACTGTGGAAATGGTTCATTGCTCCCGGCACCCATGACATTTTAAGACACACTGGCCACCTGGATCTAAATTCTGCACCTTTCAGTGCAGTAATTGCAGAAGGACTTAACAAGTACAGAATAGCATTCCTGTGGTTATCTAGGAAAGTTGCAAAGTGTATCTAAAAGTGGGAATTAGGGACAAATACTACCATCATTGCCACTGCCCATAAACAGCTATTGTGGAGTTGTTTATGGGGAGCTCTGTGATATAACATAGGACTGTACCGATTGCAACTCTCATTATCAATTCAGTAAAGATAAATGTTATTTATTATTTGCAACCAGCAGCCCTGGTTATTGCATCTGCCATCAATCATCACTGCATCTGTCCTCCTGCCTTGCACCCTTCTAACTGCTCATCATCAAGGGCACCCCGTCCAACACCACGATGGAGGCCCAAGTCCAAAGTGTGCTAAAGGGAAGAAAATATGTGCCCTCCATTTACTGTGCATGGCCAAGGGAGAAGAGTACCACCATGGACAGTAAGAACTATTACTAGTGTTGAGCGAATCGATCTTCAGATCCAAGATCCGAAGTCGGTTCATTCAAAACTTCGTTTGAATGCTATACAGAGATTCGTCTCCGTACAGAACTCAAATGTATGTGCTCTGGCGGGAGAAAATTGTTATCTCAGAAGACCCGAGATACTTCGGTCATAAGGAATTTCCCTTGCCGGAGCCCATACATTTCAGTGCTGTATGGAGACGAACAATAACTTTGGAATTAGATTTTTAAACTTGAAAACCAGTTTAAAACCTTGATCCAAATTCGGCTTCGGTATCGAGGTGGCCGTCTTCGGATCCCAGTTTTAAAATGGTTGTTAAGTTTAAAAATTGAAGTCTGAAGTTATTAAACGTAGTCCTGTAAGACTTTGGTGATAACGAATTTCACCTTGTGGGAGCCCATACATTTTAATGCTGTACAGTGACAGATCTCTTTACAGCATTAAAATTAAGTTTTGAACAATTCGACTTCGGATCTTGAATAACTACCGGTACTACCAAAATTATAGCCACTTCGGCTGCCCCCCTCTGTGTCACTGCACTCACTTTGAAGCGTGCATATTTTCTAGATTCCATTAACTGTCGCTGGAAAAAATAAACTATGCGGTGCCTCAAAAGTAAACTTAACAAATAGCCATGTGGAGTCACGTATTGACTGTATACAGGACATTGCTATATATATGGTACATAGCGAATAGGCAGAATAAGTAGAGTCACAGGGATGAGACATTTCTCATAGAGGCCTGGTGATTTCATTTCACTGTTATCAGCAGGATAAGAGAAGCAGATGTTGCCAGCATTTAAAAGATGTAATATAAAAAAAAACATTCTCAACAGAATTACAAAAACTGAATTACTACTTTCATAAATTAGTGTAAAACCAAGCATAAAAACAAACAAAAAAAACACGCTATTTTATATATTATGGAAAAAGTTTTAACCCATAATGGCCTGCCTTAAAGGGAACCTGTCATCAACTTTATGCTGCCCATACTAACTGCAGAATTAAGTAGAGACAGGTGAGTTGATTTCAGAGGTCTGTCATTTATAAGTTAAAAATAAGTGGTTGCCGAGAACCAACATCGCAATCATTGCAGACTGGGCCTGGAGAAGAGTTCCGGCCACCTGAGAAGACTCATGGTCATTCATAAATTCCTGCTCTCCCTGCCTACCTGATGATGACTGACAGTCTTCTACCTATTTTTCTCTCTTTCTTTCTTTCTTTCTGGGAGAGAACTGCCAATCATCTGCAGATGGTCGGGGAGAGCATAAGATGTTGAATAACCATGGACTCTTCTCAGGTAGATTTGACTCTTTTTAAGACCTGTGCTGGAATGATTATGATGCTGGTTCTCAGCAAACACTGACTTTTAGCTCATGAGTGAAACACCGCTGAAATCTGCATTTCTGTCACTAATTTATGCTGCCCTCAGTTAGGTCAACATAAAGTTGATGACAGGTTCCCTTTAAGTATTAATTGAACAATTGGTTAAATAGCGGCAATATTCATGTCTCACAAATGTTCTTAAAGGGGTTTCCAGGCTTTTAATAATGATGACCTATTTTTAGGATAGGTCATCAATATCAGATTGGCGGGGGTCCGATACCTGGCACCCCTGCTGATCAGCTATATGAAGAGACAGTGTGCGCAGTGCGCACGTGCTGTCTCCCTTCTCTCTTCCAGATTGCTGCACACTGCTCGTGCCGTCTCCTCATACAGCTGATCGGTGGGGGTGCCCAGTGTCGGACCCAGGCTGGTCTGATATTGATGACCTATACTTAGGATAGGTCATCAATATTAAAAACCTGGATAATGTGGCGTGACTTCAGTAGGGACACACTCAAAGTGGTAAAGCAAAATATTTGCCAAATATCAACGCAGCTATAAATCCAGCAGTTGTGTGCGGTTCTACTACGCTACCTCAGCTATATAGAGGTTCAAACGGTATCGGAATAACTAATTGCAACGGGTGTGTTAGACCTGCTCCCACAAAAGACTGATTAAGGGGTTAGATATAGCTGCTTTCACCAAATACTGATTGAGGCCTGCAATATACCTGCTTCCACAAATACAGCTTTTTTCTACGGACTTAGGCACAGGGTCATTTTGAAAATTACAAGCAGAGGAAGAGGCAGGCCGTTCCGCAGGGGTGTTAGGAGTCAGGCAGGTGCACCAAGCCGGAGCCTAAGTGGGAAATTGAAGAAAGCGCATGCGATTAATTCAAAGGATGCACCATAGTTGGTCGAGTGGCTTCTGCACCCTCCTCCTCCTCTGTATCTGCACCCTCCTCCCTCTTAGCTGTGTGCACCCCCAAATCCACCAACACCACCACCATAGCCCCTCCACACAAGTCAGAGGAATTATTTTCCTATCCATTCCCAGACATTGGATGAAGAAGACGAGGTAGCAATGGCCACAACCCAACAGTATGACGACAGTACCCAGATCTGCCCAAGGTTCCCGCTGTTGCTGCCTACTCCAGAGATCTCAAATGTCAGTGGTGGTGAAGGTAAGGATGATGATGAGTTGATGGATGTCACGTGGGTGCCCACAAGAGAGGAAGAGGAGGGGAGTTCAGAGGGACAGACGGAGCAGCAGAGAGGGAAGAGAAGGAGGAGAAGCAAGCACAGCTTGCAGGGCAAAAAGCAGAATGCAACTGTATCTGGAGCTAGCCATCCACCTCGCACGGTCACTTCTGGTGCTTCCAGCAGTCAGCTGCTGACAATAGTGTGCCATCTGCAGCCTGTGCGATCAACGCATAAGTCGCGGTAAGCCCAACACTCACCTAGGGACGACCGCCTTAAGAAGGCACCTGGCCTCCCATCACGAGCCCAGTGGGAGCAACACCGTCAGAACCTACAAAGCCACACTCCCAGCGCACCACGTCCTGCATCTTCTTCTCCTTCTCCTCTCTCCTCCCATTGGTCCTCCACTCCATCTTCCACCATGAAATCGTCGCGTTCATCTGGAATAAGGCAGGCTTCCGTGGCCGAAATGCTTGAGCGTAAAAAGATGACGCCGTATAACCCTCTTGCCTAACGGCTGACCGCTGGCTTGTCGGAACTGCTAGTCCGCCAACTACTGCCATATAAACTGGTGGACTCGGAGGACTTTAGAATGGAATTTGTGGCCATTGGCACACCGCAATGGAAGGTCCCCAGAAGGAAATATTTCTCCCAGAAGGGCATCCCAGAGCTATATAGCCCCGTTCAGCGGCAAGTGAATATATCTCTGTCACACAGTGTTGGTGCCAAGATACATCTGACCATAGACATGTGGTCTAGCAAACACGGGCAGGGAAGGTACATAACTTTTACTTCACACTGGGTGAACCTTCTGACGGCTATCAAGCATGTAACCTGTGGCTCCCAGGCCTGCCTCTTCTTCTCCTCCTTCTACTCCATCCTCCATCTCCTCCTCCACCGACTCCTCCTTTTCCACTGCTACCTCTTCTTCCGCTGCACCCCCCAAGCTCCCCAGAACCAATTTGATGTCCCAGGTGAGATGTTGCCATGCTGTGCTGCAGATGTTGTACCTGGAAGCCTACAGCCACACTGGTCCTGCACTGCTTTCAGCTCTGCAGTCACAGGCCGATCAATGGCTAACCCCACTCAGTTTGACAGTTGGTAAAGTGGTGTGCAACAATGGTGCCAATCTGCTGAGCGCGCTGAAACAGGGCAAAATGACACACGTGCCGTGCATGGCACATGTCCTGAACTTAGTCGTGCAACGATTCGTTGCCAAATACCCCAAGGTCCAGAACGTCTTGCAGCAGGCCAGGAAAATCTTTTCCTGGCCATTTTAAAAGATCTTACATTGCCATGGCTCACCTTGCTGCCGTTCAGCGGCGACACCACTTGCTTGTCAGCAGCAACGTGCCGTTAACGACTACCTGTATGAACTCTCCAGCAGAACAGGTTCTAGGGGGGTTTGGTTTCCTTTCAAAGCGCCAGTGGCCGTTTGATGAGATTACTAAACTGGTCAGTCACAGCCAGGGCGCCATCAGTGACTTACTCCTTCTTTCTGGAGCGTGCATTGTGTTGTGTCATTGATCAAGCCGTCGAGAAACAGGAAGATGAGGAAGCGCAATGCTGAATGAATTCCCAGGGGGGGCTACTCCATCTGAGACAAGTCAGCAGGAGTCTGAAGAGGAGTCATAGGAGGATAGTGGCTGGGTGGAGGAGCAGGCTTCGAGGTGGACTTTTCGGGGATCCATGGTGTTGTTCGTGGCTGGGGGGAGGAGACCGAGGACGACATTCTCCTGGACGATGAGCAGGAGTCAGGGCGTTCCACCACTTCCAATTTAGTGCAAATGGGGGCCTTCATGCTCCAGTGTTTGCAGAGGGACCCCCGTATAATAAGCATAAAGGGCAAGGACCAGTACTGGGTGGCAACGTACTTAGACCCCCGGTACAAACACAAAATTGCGGACATGTTTTTGGGGCCTCTACTCCAGTAGCCTACAGTAAAATATTTATCCAGTGACCGCCTAATGTACCTCCAGCCACAGATTCACAAGTTCTTTTGTGTCAGGTGAATGCCTAATTTTTGGGGCCCGTACACCCATGACCTAAAATAAAAATTATATAGGCTCCAGCAGGGCACATTTTTGAGAGTTTTCCTATAAGACGCATAAAAAATGGCCCCTGATTAAAATACATATTTTTTGTGGGAATTTTTTCCAATGATCCCCCTCTGGTATATCACTGTCCATGTTGTGGGACTATTTGTGTACTTCTAGTAAGTGTTTGCTGGCTGCAAATATGACCTGAAGGTTTTTCAGGTTAGTCTGCCATTAAAGTGAATAGGGCCCGCCGCGAACGCACGGTTTGAGGACATAGTCCCGGACGATATTTGTCCATCACTAATCCTGAGTTTATAGCTATTTAGAGTTTGCTGCCATAGAAGAATAACTCTACAAACTTGGACACGATTTTGGCCAATCATAGTCAGTTGCACCTGCACACCGCAGTGCAAATTGCAGGCATAATTTCAAGAATACAGTCACTAGCCAATGATTCGACTGAAAGAGACTTTAGCAAGATAGTGTAGAAAGAAGGCCGTAACTTCCAGCATTGCCAAAATCCATACATTGCTTTCTGGGAAAGAAGTTGCATTATATACAGATGAGACTGTGTTTCCTTGTTGTTGGGTGTACTACAACTCCCATTGTGCACTACAGTAAAGAGAGACATACAACCATCAACATCAAGGGCACCTGAAACTAATATCAGGCAGGAGCCCCAACTACAGGAAATACCCAGAGTGAAGAAAGGGTCCACCCTCCTCTCACTGTACCCTAAGGAGCAACAGCCTGAGGGAAGCCACTGTGACACTTCCTATAGTTAAGCCACTACCGCTCCCATCATCCAATCTGGCTTCTCAAGGTCTCGCTGCATATACCAGGTAGAAAACTGGTATCAGAAACATTGCACAGAATCTTAATATAGAGGTCACAGACCTCTCTGGCTGCATGTATCCCATACTGAGGCATGGAAGCTGTGGGAGGATTTACAGCTGTGTCCTGTTCTGCTCTTCCGACTAGCAATAAAACCAAGAATGAGTCATGTACAACAAATGTAGCATTTAGTAGTTGACATAATTAGTAGGTTCTGTACATCTGTCACATCTTCAATACCAAATGTGTAGAGCAAATAGAGAATAACATGCCATCGTAACACTGTTCCTGGAGCTTTTTCCCTTCGCCGTTTTGCTTTTTGACATAATATGAGCCTAGGAAGCAAGAAGAACAAAGTATGTTGGGTTGGTAAGAACACAAATAAGGATTCAGCATCTGTAAGCTCAACACATGTCCCAAATTGTGAGGTTCAAAGCGGAATGGATATGCTCCACAATACAATGATATTGAAGTAGCAATGCACACTCTTTCGTTTAATGCAAGTAAAATATATTTTATTGCAAGTTCTCCGTGTAATCAAATGCATTATCAGATTAGCATTAGCTTTCAGTTCTGACTTTTCGGTCCGAACTCACAAGAGGAGGAAGAAGGAGGAATGGAGAAAACCCTGTGGAGCAGCAGTGCGGTGCTGCGGGGAAGGGCACATATCACGCTGGAGGGACACTCCAATCTGACAGTGATGATACAGAAGAAAAAATGTCCTGCTTTTTTCTACAGTATGGGACAACATGCCGCATCTCACGGAGCTCACTGGCTCGGTTCATGAAATGTTTACGGAGGAGAGAACTGTGAGCAAGAGGTTATGACCACCATGTTCCCCAGGTTTGTCCATATGTGTCCATATTTATCTGTGGGGAAATTTAAAACAGAAAGTGTACGCTAATAACAGTGATGTGGCGCTGTGGTTAAGGGCGCATATCATGCTGAAGTGTCACTCCAGCATAATATGTGGCCTTCCCTGCAGCACCTCACTGCTGTTTTATGTGATCTTCTCCATTTCTCCTGCTTCCTCCTCTCGTGATTCTGTGACCAAGGTCCGAGTTCGGACCGAAACGTCAGAACTGAAAGTCATGTGTTTTTGAGCCAATGCCTGGCTTATAAGACTCCTCAAGCTGACTAAAGCACTCTCCATAAGAAGATATAGTAACCCCCCTTTCAAATCACTGTAACATAGTAAAATACATTTGACACTACATTACTGAAAAGAGTAAGTACTTTAATGCTTGTAAAGTGACTAAACCTAAAATATGTTTCCTTATGCCCAAATTGAAGTCAGTGGCACTTTCTGATGGCTAATGTAATTAGCATCAAGCTGAAATAACATTTAAATCATCACAATTTGATGCTAATGGAAAAATAATTGCTTGTCGATTATAGTAACGAAATGGTAGTGCAGTAAGATAATGCAACACCACAAGGCTACAGAGAGACAACACAATTTTCATAGTTTTTTGGTGTAAAGTGAAGTCTATATACTGTATGTCCTTTTAATAATTTTACCAACAGTAGCAGCTGCCAAATGGTAAGATGCTAGAATTTAGGTTAATAATCTTCTGCCTGGTGACTGATCATGCAGCATAATGCAATATACAGGATTTTTTTTTGTAATGATGTCTAAAAACTGAAAACCACATGCAGACCTTAATGCGATTTTGTGTGGCCACCAAGGCCTGGGCTTGGTATGGATACAGATGTCTGCTGTCACTAAACAGCTCTATTCTCTCTTCCCTTTTCCTGATCATATACACTCACCTAAAGAATTATTAGGAACACCTGTTCTATTTCTCATTAATGTGATTATCTAGTCAACCAATCACATGGCAGTTGCTTCAATGCATGTAGGGTTGTGGTCCTGGTCAAGACAATCGCCTGAACTCCAAACTGAATGTCAGAATGGGAAAGAAAGGTGATTTAAGCAATTTTGAGCGTGGCATGGTTGTTGGTGCCAGACGGGCCGGTCTGAGTATTTCACAATCTGCTCAGTCACTGGGATTTTCACGCACAACTATTTCTAGGGTTTACAAAGAATGGTGTGAAAAGGGAAAAACATCCAGTATGCGGCAGTCCTGTGGGCGAAAATGCCTTGTTGATGCTAGAGGTCAGAGGAGAATGGGCCGACTGATTTAAGCTGATAGAAGAGCAACGTTGACTGAAATAACCACTCGTTACGACCGAGGTATGCAGCAAAGCCTTTGTGAAGCCACAACACTCGCTACAACAGCAACCACTCGCTACAACAGCAGAAGACCCTACCGGGTACCACTCATCTCCACATCAAATAGGAAAAAGAGGCTACAATTTGCACGAGCTAACCAAAATTGGACTGTTGAAGACTGGAAAAATGGTTTTTTGAACATGACAATGAGTTCACTGTACTAAAATGGCCCCCACAGTCACCAGATCTCAACCCAATAGAGCATCTTTGGGATGTGGTGGAACGGGAGCTTCGTGCCCTGGATCTGCATCCCTCAAATCTCCATCAACTGCAAGATGCTATCCTATCAATATGGGCCAACATTTCTAAAGAATGCTATCAGCACCTTGTTGAATCAATGCCACATAGAATTAAGGCAGTTCTGAAGGCAAAAGGGGGTCCAACACCGTATTAGTATGGTGCTCCTAATAATTCTTTAGGTGAGTGTATAGTGCTGAGCGGCAGGTGCCATATTCGATTTCGACGAAATTCGCGAATATTCAATAGAATATTCGTTTTATATTAGTAGAAATCGAATATTCGTCATTATTCTAGGTATCGCGATTAATATATGATTTAAATAATCACGTATTGCGATTTTAACTTAAAGGATACTCTCCTATTGAAATAGCAATGCGAATAATTCAAGTTATAATAATCAAATTGCGATTTCAACTTGGACCTGGTTTACTATGGTTGGCTTGGTAGAATTAGCGAATATGACGAATGTATTCGTCATATTCCACAAAACGAATATATAACGAATGTATTCGTCATATTCCACAAAATGAAGATAACGAAGTATTCTCCATCTTCGTTTTAGCTACCTATTCATCAACTTCGCTAATTCTAGCAATCATATAGGAAAGTTGACTATAGAGACAGCTAAGTTTAATTCGCTATGCGATTATATTACTTAGCTTTTTTTTTATAAATAGAATAATTATAATAATTATCAGGTATTATAATTATTCTATTCATTTAAAAAAAAAGCAAAGTAATATAATCGCATAGCGAATTAAACTTAGCTGTCTCTATAGTAAACTTTCCTATATGATTGCTAGAATTAGCGAAGTTGATGAATAGGTAGCTAAAACGAAGATGGAGAATATCAGGCAGTTGACCCCTATATGCAGTAGAATGGTATAGCCCATGTATCGGCCCTGTGTAATTTATCCATGGCCTAACTAAAACATGGCATCAGTCATGTGACATTCTTCACATCATACACTACCTGACATTGAGTAAGCAACAATGTTACATAACATATATGTGCTGGGCCAGCACACAGGACACATTTATGTGATAAGTAAATAGGACTAGTGTTGGAATAAGATATTGTGGTCATTACAGTAACTAGATCACTGTGTGTATTTACATGGCCGCCTACCTCTAGGTGATGTTGTAAAATGGCTGCCTGTGCAGCATCCTGCTCCAAATCACATTATACTGCGAAGTGCAATGTTTATATATGTCATGTATGCATTTACTGTGTATTTCTGTAAGTACTGTACATACAGTAGTAATTATGCCATATCTTTATCTTTAGTCACCACTAGATAAAGAGGAGGGGTTAAAAACTTTCTAGAAGCAAACATTTCAGTGTGTGTGAACTGTAGCCTGAGCTAGTCCAGCCTAGCAAGGGCTAGGAGAAGGAAGCACAAGAATGTAGCAGACCATCATTGAACTGGTACCACCCAGGATAAAGCCAGAACATCTCCAAAGTGGACCAAATGCAAGAGAGGTTTAGAAAAATACCTGTAGAGGTGACCAGTCTTTAAAAGGACTTTATTGACTCTACTGCATCTGTGTTTAAGAGAAGCCAGAGGGTGCCTGAGCACACTACACATAGTTTGGTACACCTACGTTGTTTTCCACATCCCAAGGTGGAAGAGTGGATTAGCAACCTGAATAGATAATATAGCAGAAGTGTATGCCTGCTGCAAGAGCAATACTCTTATTGATTGCAATTAGTGATGAGTAAATCCGGTTTTGATTGCTGTATCCAAACCCGATTTATTTGAAAACTTTGTTAACAATATAGCCTCAGTCCTACCGTAGAATGTATGGGCACTGTGTCAAACCTGAAGCCGAACTCGGAGTCATTAATGAGGCAGAAATAAACAAAAATTGCCCAAAAGAGAGAAAATTGATGCAATATCTCCCCAGCTACCACAATTGATTCAACTTGAAAAGGCTGGAGATCGTTAATTATTAAAACATAATGTTTATTAGATACTAAGATAAGAAAGAACAAACAATACATGTAGTGCTAAGTATGTGCACACCACCAATCGTGCAATAAACATTACCAACAAAAAACAAGCAATATTGCCATGGGTGACCAGAGTTTCATAGTAGCAACCACACGGCAAAATTCCACAATTTCCCAATCAGGTATAAATTCCGCAATATATAAGGAATGGTCTTAAATGGGAGTAGACTGGATACCGTCTTGAAGTTCCAGTGATCAATCTTACAACAGGGGCAGGGTCCTAATAAGACTCACTGTCCGTGGAATGCCCTGTCAGGCCTAGAAGTCCCTAAGGCCCAACCAAGGGCAGCCCGTCCGGAACCTCTCCTTAAAGTATTAGAGGCCTTGGACGTCCTTGCCTAAGGATCTAGTGGAACAAGGACCCCTAGAAGCAGATTGAATCCCTACGCGTTTCGTCTAGAGTAACATTAGCCCTAGACTCATCAGGGGATTAAGGGCTGAAGAAGGGGGTGGCCACCTATAGTTGGTGTATACTTAGAATGCCCACCACAATTACAAGTATATAAGGCGAATAGTAACTGATGTAGAAATATAAAACTGAATAGACCTATAAGTAAGATATGTACATACACAAAGGGGAAAACTGGGGCATATGGCTCACTAAAATATTCTCAGCCCTGCCTCCTAATGCGGCCTTCTATCAGCTAGAGGACAGCGTATGGCCTGTCCTCTGCACGTGCAGTGTGTGCCAGCGCGTCTCACCGCTCGGCATATAAAAGCGCACAGGAAAAGCGCGAATCCCTCCTCCCCGCTGGTGGTCCCAATGACGTCATCGGAGTACACAGGCAGCCAGGGAAAGCACTTGTGGGGGCGCGTCTTCAGCGATGTGCAGAGAGTGCTGTGTAGCTAGTGCTTCGATCTGCACATCGATACAATGTTAGATAATTACCCAAACCAGAGTGTCATTATCTATTTATTATGGCAAGCTAGGGACATTTAAGGCTGGCAAAATCCCGATTAGCAATACAATGGGGTGACAATAAGGCAATACAAATGATGGATAAAGTATAAACCGGAGGCAAATGTACCAAAAAGATATAATATAATGATTAAACCGAAAGCCTCAGTCTAAATTAAATCAATGAGTCAGACGACTCCGCTTTAAAGATATTAACACAGTCAGACCGGGCTAAGTCGGCCATTTAGCCGATCTTGTGACATGGAGGATCGTAAATAGTACTTGATTAGCTTTAAACGTGAGAAGCTTCTTTCTTTAGAGATGCTCCCGAACTATTCGCCGGCGAACAGTTCCTGGCGAATATCACTTGTTCGCGTTTACCGCGGCGGGCGAACATATGCGATGTTTGGTCCGCCTCCTATACGTCATCATTGAGCAAACTTTGACCCTGTACCTCACAGTCAGCAGACACATTCCAGCCAATCAGCAGCAGACCCTCCCAGACCCTCCCACCGCCTATCAAAAAGCAAGGACAGCATCCATCTTAGATTCATTCTGAAGCTGCAGTGTCACAAAGTTGTAATCGCAATGCGATTACAACTTAGAGCTGGGTTCCTAATGGTTGTATTGCTAGAATATAACGAAGATTGAGAATATAGTGCTATATTCGTTGTCAATTCTAGCAATACAACCATTAGGAACTCAGATCTAAGTTGTAATCGCAATGCGAATAATGCAGGTTATATTAATCGCATTGCGAATTCAAGCTAAGTTCCTAATGGTTGTATTGCTAGAATTGACGAATATAACGAATATAGCACTATATTCTCAATCTTCGTTATATTCTAGCAATACAACCATTAGGAACCCAGCTCTAAGTTGAATTCGCAATGCGATTAATGTAACCTGCATTAATTGCAGTGCAATTTCAACTTAGAACTTCTGCCGACTTCCGTGCTCATGGAGCGTCCCCATTACCATGGGAACGACTCCATGCTAGAATGTTCTGTCGGATTTGAGAAAGTTGAAATCACAATGCGATTAATTCAAGTTCTATAAATCGCATTGTGATTTCAACTTACCACACTCTGCGTCAACTATGTAATTTCCCATGGGAGTTTTGCCATGGGTCCCCCTCCGGCATGCCACAAGTCCAGGTGTTGGTCCCCTTGAAACAACTTTTCCATCACTATTGTGGCCACAAAGAGTCCCTGTGGGTTTTCAAATTCGCCTTCCTATTGAAGTCTATTGCGGTTCGCCCGGTTCGCACGTTCGCGAACATTTGCGGAATCTCGTGTTCGCCGTTCGCGACATCTCTAATTAGGATCAATGTCCCCCATTTCATCTGAAAAGTGTTTACAACAATCTTCCAGTCTTTGTTGATCTTTAGCAGTCTTCATCTCCTTTGTACTAAAGAGGAAACCGAAAAGATTGTAGAAAGTGTTTACTTGAGTAAATCTTTATTTTATGCTTGTCAGAGCAACATCAATTAGGGGTAGAAAGAAAACTCATTTTATATGTTCTTCTGGGGTGCAGTTCACCTCATCTATTCCCTCATAGTCAAATATTCTTCTTTTTGTTCTTTTTATCTTGATGGGCAACCCAAATTCCACACCTATTTCTTCTCCCAAGTCTTTAGCAATGGAATGGGCTGATTCAAAAACAGTATCTCTGTATTCTTTCAAGAATTCCAGTGCTGCTTCAATTGCTTTTGTTAGGACATCCATCCCAATACTTGGACTCTGGAAGAGCTTGCTGGCACGATTATTGTGGTACAAAACAGCATACCACACCACAGTGCAGAGAATGAATTGACCTGAAGATATCTCCTTGGAAAGGCTCTTAGCCTCTGCAGCTGTCACATCATCTTTCTTTGTTGTTGCATGGATGACAAGATCTTCAAGTGCAGAAACAACATCCCATAGGTTAAAGCGCAAAACCTTAACACTATCAATCCGACACTCCCATCGAGTGTCAGAGAGGGGTTTGACGGTAAGAAGAGGGCAGTTCTGCTCCAAGATAGCCCACCGCTGTGTAGAGGAACTAAAAAGAACATAGATTCTCTGTAAAACGCCAAAAAATATGACATAAAAAACTGAAGATTTGGCAGCATCCAGTATTATTAAATTCAAAGTATGACTGCTGCAGGGCATAAACAATTGGACATCCTGTTTCTTCCCCTTCTTGTTACTGCCATTATCATGGCTCTGACCTCTGCAGTTATCAATACTGATGTTCAGTTC
Organism: Bufo gargarizans; assembly: GCF_014858855.1. Taxonomy (NCBI): domain Eukaryota; kingdom Metazoa; phylum Chordata; class Amphibia; order Anura; family Bufonidae; genus Bufo; species Bufo gargarizans. The sequence goes on from NC_058084.1 coordinate 77,297,365, forward strand.
ATCCAGGTGTTTTAAAAATACAACACACAAGGCCTCCCCAGTTGTTTCTTCCACATCAAGGAAACCAGCAAAGTGTTCAAAAACTGAGGCTCCAACTGACAGTTCACATTTCACAATGCGAATGGTTATTGAAAGTTGTTCCACATGGCTTGTATCAGGTGCGCAGTCCATGATCACACCATAGTACTTTGCTGTACGAATTCTTTCTGCCACAGACTGTAGTATGGTATTACCCATCTGCCTTATAAGCTCGTTATGAATGTCCCTACTGAGGTAGTGCTGTTTTAATTTTCTTCTTCTGAATTTTTCTCACATGTTCATTCATAACTGAGTCATATTTAGCAAGAAGCTCCACCAAGCCAAGAAAATTATCATTGTGGGGATGATATAGTCTATCTGTACTTCCACGTAAGGCCAGATTGTGTTGCGCCAAATGACAAATAATGTCTATTATCCTTGTTAGAATAGAGCAGCAGTAGTTTTTTTCCAGTTCAATCTTCTGGATGTTGGCACTATCAACTGTGCGTAGGCTATGCCAGTCCTACATGCACTGCTCATGAGCAGCAGAGTGCTCATGTTCTTTCAGGTATGAATGGATATTTTTCCACTTGTTAAACCCATGTTTGGATATTGTGATATCCCTTTTCCAAATACGACGCAGCAGAAACAAAATACTTTATCTACTTTCTCAGAGTAAACCAGCCATGTACGTAGAATTTTGTCTCCATTGGCTACTTGAATCAAAAATAATTTTCTTTTGTAAAACATCTTGGAGTTGCTGATTTGTTCTGTGGAAAGACAATGTCCATAATTTGCTTGGGGCCTCTGTTCACTAACTCCATTCTCTGGGCATCAGAAATTGCAGAAGGCCACAATGCTGGGTCGTCACTTAAAACATCAGTAATGTCTACATTTTCCGGTGGTAAAATAATACTCATGGAAACCGCAGTATTAGTGCTTTCTGCAGCAGTTTCAGTGGTGACTGGTTCACTTCCACATTGCATTGGTGCTTCCACAGAAGAGACTGTGTCCTTGGATCTGTGACCTTCAGCTTCCTCTCCCATTTCTGTGGCTGGTGGTAAAGGAGTTCCATCACTGGATGTTAAAGCTTCAACTTGCTGTGAATCTCTATGTGGTTAAAAGAATGATGTTAGTTTTGGATAGGTCTTGAACTTCCTTGTTTTTTCTTCAGCTTTTTTCCTTTTCTGAGAACCACTGAGATAGGATCGCTTCATCTTGGCCCAGTAATCTTACAATATACTTTTTTTTAAAATCTATAGTTATGTACAAGTCTATTTTTATATTTAAGTATTAAAGTGAATTTAATAATACAGATTTTCAGTTTACCCTATATTACTCCAAGAGTATAGGAGGGAGACACCAGCGGCTGCCTGCAGCTCCTCCCTCCTACCTCACTAGTAGTGTCACGTCAGTGATATCGATAAAACCATAAAACAGTACCGTCATCAATAAAAACAATAATAGGTTTAATCGTGGCTGGCCCACACATCTGGTTCATCAATCGGTCTGGAGATTTAATTTGTGGATGTTCATACAAAAGAAACTGTATATTGTAGGGCACAGTGTATGCTATATGTGTATAACATAAATGTATTTCACATGAAAACTTACAATTACTTGGCTTGGCCCTTGGGGATATCGGACACCACTTCCACACCTTGGCCGGAGGCTTGGCGGAGCTGATGTGTTTTATCCTAATGAGAAAGATTTCATAATAAGGATTTGGAGAAGGGGCAGAGGGATAGTAGAGCAGGGAGAGGCTGGTGCAGCTACTAGGGGGTCATACCATGGGGGAGTAATAAAGCCACCATAATGCCCCCCCAGTAGTAATAATTCTCCTTATATTACACAGTGCAAAATATACCCCCTTGTAATGCCCCCAGTTGAGCTACTGTTTCCATAGCGCCACCATAAATGTACCAGTATAAAATACCCCTATATAGTGCCCCCAGTAAATACCTCCATAGTGCTCCTCTCCCTCTTCCTCCTAGTGCCCCCCATAATGTACCAGTAAAGAATGCCCCAGTAGATGCCCTCAGTGTCCCCCATAATTTGCAAGCATAAAATACCCCTTTTTAGTGCCCCCGTAGATGACCCCATAGTATTCCTCTTCCCCATAGTACCCAACATAATGTGTCCCAGTATTAAATGCCACTGTACAGATCACTCCATATAACATACCCCTTCTTTGTAGCCTCAGTAGATGCCCCTATATTGCCCACCAATAATGTGCCGGCAAGAAGTGCCCCCATAGTGCAACCTAATAATGTGCTAGTAAAAAGTGCCCCCAATGATGCCCCCCGGCCTCAATGTCACATTTCTCCCTCTCCATGTCACATTTCTCCCCCTCCATGTCACATTTTACCCCCTCAATGTCATTTCCCCCCTCCAGCTCCATCCATGTCACATTTCTCCCACTTCATGTCATGTCATTACCCCCTCTATTTTACATCACACCCCTCATGTCACATTATTTCTCCTCCCCCTCCATGGCAGCACACTTCCCCCCTCCCTACCCCCCCCCCCCCCCGAATGGCATATTTCTCCCCCTCTGCCAGTGGCAGAAGCGCATCTCTCCTTCTCCCCGTGGCACATTTCTCCAGCACATGCACATCTCTCATCCTAACCCCCCTCCTCAATAGTACATTTCTCCAGTACTTGCACATCTCTCATTCTAACACCCCCTTTTCAATAGCACATTTCTCCAGGCTAGCACATGTCTGCTCCCACTGGGACAGGTGAGATCTTGTTATTTGTACCTTGGCTGTGTGTGGGTAGAAGTTGAACCACGGCAGCCACGGTGTGGTGCTCGCTCCTTCTTCTTCTCTGTGTGCGGAGATGGCAACGTCACAGACTTGAAGACGTGCCTGTGGGGGCGGCACGCCCCAGCAGCCACTGCTCTCTTAAAGAGGCAGCAGAGAGGGTCTCAGAGCGGCCGCGGGCCCCGCTGCAGTGTGGCTCGCCTGGCTCAGCCTCTTTCCATTTGTCCATCCGCTTAGCGCTGTTAGCTTCCTGCCACGGCGCCATCGCCACGAAAATATAGTTAGTTGCGGGCCGGCCCCTAAGTACTCGGGAGCCCGAGGGCAATTGCCCCCCTTGCCTATATGGAAGCGCCGGCCCTGAATCCTCAATACACTACTATTTACTATTTAGATACTTCATCTGTTTACTGAAAGCCAGGTCACGTGATTTCTATGAGGGTCACATAATGGCTTACATGACTGATGCCATGTTTTTTTTCCTATCCAGCTCTACCATGGATGCATTTTACAGGACTAAAATGGGCCATACAATTTTTTTAGAAAGAGGCTACTATATGGATATCATAACGGTCTGCGTGTTAAATTTTAAACAGATATAAATTAGAAAATTGTTAAACATCCTATTTTCTACATAAATAAATGCAATCAATAAAACCAGAATACCTTTATAACATTACTCAATGAGCTAAGCATACCAGCAACACACATTTCTCTACTGTTCTTATAGTTTGCTATAATTAATCAGTATAGGTAAAGTGGATTAAACCTTTTATATCATAAAGTATTGCCTAGTAGGGGAATAGTGGTAGCAACTGTGAGAGATGTTAAAGGGGTTGTCTCATGAGGAAAACCCCTTTACATATGACTGTACAGTACTGAGAATAGGGCTCACATATTTTTTTTGTAATAAAGTCCTATTTAAAAAAAATTATTTTAGCTAAAAATGAGTACAATGCAATAAGCAAAAAATAATAATTTGAACAGAAAAGTGTTGATATCCTTTAAGCTCACATTGAGGTGTCCTCATCTCTTTATGTTGGTTGGGGAGGGTGTGTCTGTTTGAGAGTAACATTACAATTCCATCACAAATGAGGGGTCTGGATCTTTGTCTGGCTCATCCCTGAGCTGCACTAATGTAAGTCACATTAGACTGTATTGACAAGGACAGTTAATACTGGTATCAAATGTTGGGAGATATTGTACAAAATATAACTGATGCAATCCCTATCAGTTTTGATATTATTATTTGTCTTCAGCGCAGACAATTGCAATGTTCATTATATTGTTTCCATATTGTTTAATTATGTAAACGGGAAATTCATGCAGCCCCTGGTAGATGTTATGTTAAATGCAATTTACGTATACTGTCCATTCACAATAGTCATGATCAGAGCTGTAAGTTGTGATCTCAATTTTATTTATATAGTTAATGTGGGGGTCAAGTTCAACAAAGGGATAGGTGGGGATAAGAATTTTGGAAAAAGGGGAATGAGACCCAGATTTCTACACATTTTCATAAGCATTAATGTCATTTACTTTTATGAATTCATCTAAACCCTTTTTAAAACTGTCCACTGTTCCTTCTGTGACCACGTCCTGAGGAAGTCTATTCCACAGATTCACAGTTCTTACAGTAAAGAAGCCTTGATGCCTCTGGAGACTGAACTTTTTCTTCTCCAGACGGAGGCAGTGCCCCCTTGTCTTTTTAGGGGATTCTACATGGAACAGCTTTTTACCATATTTTTTCTATGGCCTGTGGCGAAACCAACCTCGCCACTGGGTTTTGGAGGGGCCTGTTTACCAGCCTCTTGCCCCAGGATTATGGGCCCTCTCATCAGCCAGGCCTCATTTGTTCACAAAGGACTTGGACTAACTTGAACCCCTGGTCTTTGGGAGCACAGAAGAATCTAGATTTTGGGACATTACTGAATACAGGTGGGACTTGCACAATTGGCCTACAACTAGTGGGGTGGGGGCAGATCTGACCTTTCTGGTCCAAAGGGAGTGGGAGCTGGAGTAAGATTATTAACAATTGTTTCGCTCCATTCAAGCCCAGCGCAAGATACAAGACAGTTGGATACCAGGCCCATACCTGCAGCCCTACCCCTGGCAAGTCACAGCTGAGGTATCCCCTACTTCCTCACCAACTGTGGAGGTAGGGGACTTCATAGACTGGTACTGGGAGGAACCCCAGTCGGCAGGTGGAGATGGGACCGTAGTCACTCCACCGTCCCAACAGGGTAGCTGGGCAGGCGGCCCAGATCCCCAACTGCAATTGGGAGTACAGGGAGAGGAGATTGTCGGTCCCTCATCTCTGCAACAACCAGAATCACTGGTAGTGGAGACAGCCGGTCTCACTATCCAGCGGCAGTATACTCTACAGGAAGAGGAGACAGTTGGTCTCTCTCCCCAGCGGCAGATGGGGTATCCAGAGGAGGGGGTAAGTGATAGCCTTCCTCCACAGCTCTCTCCCAGCCCAATACTGAGGGTAGTGGGTAAGGCTTTAAACCCCACTGACCCCTCTCCAGCAGAAGAGCTGGCATCAGAGCAGAGCGCCGCTGGCCTCTGCCATAACCGTTCATTTACTACCTAGCAGGAGTTGGCACCATGCACCCCAGCTAAAGTGCTGGCATCTGGGCAGAGCGCAGTCGGCCTCTGCCCACCAAGTACCTACAGCTCCAAGCTAGAGAACCACAAGAAAGCAAGAAGTCGCAGATGCCCACTCAACAGCTGGGGACATACAGAACAGAGCCAGGCCCCAAAATTCAACAGGTCCAGTATGGGGTTGTGGTTGGACTGCCAGACTAACTCTGGTACTGACCGTGAGGTCAGGTACCTGGTTAGTCTTCCCTGGGAGGGGGAGATGTGTGGCGAAACCAACCTCACCACTGGGTTTTGGAGGGGCCTGTTTACCAGCCTCTTGCCCCAGGATTATGGGCCCTCTCATTTGTTCACAAAGGACTTGGACTAACTTGAACACCTGGTCTAATTCGTGCCATTGTGGGATGTTAAATGTCTATGTGTATTGAAAAGGGTGGGACATTGTATACGTTGAGTAGGGAGGTCTGTTCCATTGTCTCTCTGTGTGTATTGGCAATGTCTTTTGTCCTGAGAGATAATTGAATTGCTTCTCGGTTGTCTCCAGGACAGAGGATATTGTGTATTCGCCTGTCTGTGATGATTGTATCAACCCAGTGTGAGGTAATTATATCACAGGCAGAGGGGAGGATTGTGTGTGGGAGTGTCTGAGTGTATTGTACGTGGTTATTGGCTGTTTTTACAAAACCCTGTGGGTGTTAACCTTGCTTGTGTGTTAAAATATAGAGAGGCTGCTTTTATACCTTCATGAAGTTTTGGCTCATGTTTGGGGAATGCGATAACTACACTCTTGGGGATTGCTATATCACAATACTCCCCTGAGTATAAGCTCTTGTAAGAGCTTGTTCAAGGTTCCTGCTCTCTGGATGTAGGAGAGGTTCCCCCACTGGAAGCTGAAGCCTGGTCTTGGGTCCAGCGTGGGTGGAGGATGGTGAGACCCCAACCAAGCTGCGGCGGTGCGTGCGGTCTGCAGTTCGTACGGTGTCAGGTGGAGTGCTTGGAGTCCTCGGAAAGCACTAGGAGCATCTATCGACGGAGGTACCCGGTCGGGGTCCCAGGCGTTCAGTTACATGGCCCATTTAAATATTTGCATAGGTTAATCATATCTCCCCTTAGACATCTCTTCTCAAGACTAAATATATTTAATTCTTTAAATTTGAATATGCCAACAGGAAATCTATGCTTCTCTGTGCATCTCTGCACTTTAATGAGTATCTTTCAGCTTAATCAACCCTATTAAACCAGGTATGATGGGTAGGGTTGATCTTGCTAATTAAATCAATATTTTTGCTATGTTTGCAGGTAGAACAATTGTTGATATATCTGTGGTTTTAGTAACATGCAAATGCTGGTTCAAGCACCAAGGGGCCTGCTTTTGTAACACCCCTCTGCTCTGGAAACACATCCCCCTCCCCTTGCTTAATTGTCTAGCCCTTTCAATCAAGGAGGAGGTGGGAGTGCCCATTTTTAAAAATTCCAATATCTCAGTAACCTGGTTTATTAGAGTTGATCATACTGACAGATGCTCTTTAATGGTATACAAAGTTTTATGCAGCCTTGTGACCTCCTAGCAACGAGCAACGTGGTGTCTAGACATGGGCTCAAACTTATTAATAGGGCTTGTGCTCCAGTTGGGTGGTATTTAGACACAACCCCCTCATCCAATTGGTTCACTGCTTACAGAGACATACATATAGCGGGAGGGTCTAACCCTATAAATATGCCGACTTCCTGGCAGCTGATTACGGCCACCCCAGTGCCGTAGAAATTGCTACCACATGTGAACCTAGGTGGTCAGAAGTGCAGGCAAGCTTATTAACCAAGCTGATGAAATTTCTACCACAAGCAAACTTAGGTGGTTAGCAACCATAGGCAGATTTAAAACCACAGTGCTCCCATAATAGAACTGAGAAATGAATTAGCCAGTAGCGGTAGAAATTGAGGAATAGTTCTACATCCATGTCAAGCAGAGTCATGTGAGTGGGCATGGGTGACGAGCAATCCAGAACACAGAAATGATCATCGGTCAGATGAACTGAGCTGTGATAGTTAATCACCCTATAGCTGCAACCTATCTCAGTGTGCAAGTTATTGAGCTCTAGTGTGTACCCATGTTAAGCTCCTGTATACTGAGTCTGAGGAGAGCTTTTATGAATATCACCAGGGGTTTCTTTACCTTCCCCACCTTCCCTTTATCAACGATAGGGAAGAGAGTCTAAATTACTGACCGTCCATAAAGGCCCCTTTACACTGTTCAATGTACGAAAGGACGTGTTCTTTCCTGGCAATCGCCTGCTCATCAGTGAAGGAGAGCGCTACAGTTACATGCAGCGATCTCCTCCACAGTATGGGGAGGAACCATTGCTAATGCCATCACTTGTCCCCATACAGAATGGTCAATAGGTTTAATAAACCTGTTATGGAAATATTGGGCAATCTCCGATGTAGCTGTATTTTAAAGTGAAGAAAAAAGTTTACTGTTTTCAGCTTTTTTTCTTGAAGTAGTGACTCAATATATGCATTGCTTCCGCCATTCAATTCTCAATGTCAGGCTGTATTAATCTTATTTGCTGAAAGACACAGCCAAATAGAGAAAATTTTTCCTTTTTTTTTCAGGAACCACTTTGCAAATGAAGCTGGCACACAGCACTTTAATATAATTTGCCTTGCACTGAAGCTTTTAGTGAATTCATTTTCTTTTCTTGCAGAAATGTAGTGCTCTCAGTCTCAGCCTTGAATAATATTTCTGAAAGTGAATCAGCAGAATTTACTTGGTTTCACTTAACATAGTAACATAGTTTGTAAGGCTGAAAAAGACTTCCATTTATCCAGTTCAGCCTGTTGTCCTGCAAAGTTGATCCAGAGGAAGACAAAAACCCTTATGGGGTAAAGCCAATTTTCCTCATATTAGACGGAAAAAATAGTTCTTGACTCCAATCAGGCAATCAGATAACTCCCTGGATTAACGACCCTTCTCCAGAATTATAATAACTATAACCTGTAATACTATTACACTCCAGAAATACATCCAGTCCCCTCTTCTAGTGAGTTCACCATCACCACCTCCTCAGGAAGAGAGTTCCATAGTCTCACTGCTCTTACCGTAAAGAATCCCATTTATGTTGATATCTTCTTTACATACAGGATCACAGTCCTAGGTCTAAATAAATAATGGGAGAGATCTTTGTACTGAGTTATAACTGGATTGTTTTGTCATACTAAAGGGTTTTTATTTACAAGGTAACATATTAACATATGCATATCTACTAACATTTGAATCCCCATTCACTAGACATTATTAATTTACACCCCTCGTTCCACCCAGGAATGCCCACAAAATGTCCAGCAAATGGCTACTTTAGTTATATTTTCGTAAAGGCTATGGACACCTTCGGCCGCATATTTTTATTATTGCATTTTACTTATTTTGGATTCAAAATCATTTTTTCAATTGGTCTTTTAACAATTTACAGCTACTTTTCCAATATAACAGTGTAATATGTGTATTTGCAGCACAGTAGGGTTCTGTGTGTTTACAGTGAATCCTGTCATCTGATGGCTCATGCGAATCCCTTATCTGTGATCTCCTGAAGCTCATAAACACTTATTTTAATCATAGTCCTATCAGTGTGACTACAATTGAGCTGTAATAAGTATTTATGAGCTGCCAAGAGTTCAAATAACAGGACTACAGACTGAGCAGGCAGCTCTGCTGGATGACCAGACTTTAAGTAAATACAAAACAAACAAAAAAAAATGCCCACAAAGATAACTATAGCCTTTAATCCCTAAGACTCCAGCAAAAAGCAAAATGGGGCATTTTATGGTTTATTATTCATATAAAGACCAATGAATCACCCGTGGGTGATGCTGGACATTAGCGCTGGAATTACAGTCTAAACAGCTACTGCCTGCTGGGTAAATACACTCAATGGGTCGGGGGCACGTGAGGAAAATGGTTTATATGGTTTATTATTCATGTTTACTAAAACTTTAGTTATATAATACTAATTATCTGTATTTAGATAGCGCCACCATATTCCACAGTGCTTTACAATTCAGGGGGTTCATGTACAAATCAAAAGACATCACAAAATTACAGGGTAATAAACATCTAAAACACAAGGAGTGAGGGCCCTGCTCACAAGAGCTTACAGTCTATGAGGAAATGAAGATAACACAAAGGTAAAGTTGGTTGTTTTACAAAGCCGTCTAGCCGTCCTATGTTGTGTAGGCTGAGCTGCATGAGTTAGTGCATTGGATGTAGGGATTACAGTCAGAAGAAGGTGTTCAGTTCAGTATAAGGGTTGTGGGAGGGTGGTCGCAAGGGGAAGAGTTAGTTTACCGAACATTATAAACCTGTCTGAAAAGATGTGTTTTTAAGGTACATTTGAAGCTAAGGAAGTTGGGAATTAAAGGGACTCTGTCACCACTTTCTAACCCCCACTTTTAAAACTATTGTTCTGTCCATGGAGCCCTTGTGATTACTAAGGTGTTGTTTTAAGCGAAATCTGCTGGCTCGTTTTGATAAAAAAAACTTTTATCTAACCTGTCAGTCATGTAGATAAGGTGCCCATGGCGTTTCTCCTGGTCTGAACATGCCGCCCGCCGCCGCCGCCGTTGGTGCCCAGCTCCTCCTCTGCTCTGAATTTGCGCCGCCTGAATATCAAGAAATACGCCTCCGGCTCTCCCTCAGTCCCCCTCCTTCTTTTCTAAGATCCCACGCGTGCGCACAGGCCTGTGCCTGATGCGCCCGTGCGGACTTTTAGATTCAGCCTCATTGAGCGAAGTGCGCATGCGCATGCGCACTTCGCTCAACCTCCCGATAACGCAAACACTGCCGCACGCGCGGGATCTTAGAAAAGAAGGAGGGGGGACTGAGGGAGAGCCAGAGGCGTATTTCTTGATATTCAGGCGGCGCAAATTCAGAGCAGAGGAGGAGCTGGGCACCAACGGCGGAGGCGGCGGGCGGCATGTTCAGACCAGGAGAAACGCCCTGGGCACCTTATCTACATGACTAACAGGTTAGATAAAAGTTTTTTTTATCAAAACGAGCCAGCAGATTTCGCTTAAAACAACATCTTAGTAATCACAAGGGCTCCATGGACAGAACAATAGTTTTAAAAGTGGGGGTTAGAAAGTGGTGACAGAGTCCCTTTAACTTGATTGTCCGGGGAAGTGTGTACCAGAGAGCAGGTGCAGCTCGAGAAAAGTCTTGAAGATGGGAGTGAGAGGTTTAAATTATGGAGGTATCCAGTGGTGAATGGACAACCAGAGTAGTGACTGGCACAGGCTAGAGGCATCGGTGTAACGAATAGAGAGCTAGATGAGCCAGGCTGCTGCATTTAGGACGCACTGAAAGGGGAGAGTTTAGTGAAGACCGATTAGTAATGTTTTACAGTAGTCAAGACGAGAATGAATTAAAGGTGCAGACTTTAGGTGCAGACGATAAGAGCATGCAAATGGTTGAATATGGGGAAAAAAGGAAAGATCTGAGTCAAACATGACTCCAAAACAGTGGGCCTGCGGCCCAGGAGGTATGATAGCACCACAGACCAAAACTGAAATATGCACAAAGGGTATTAATGGTACAAAGTGAAAATTGCAATCTTTACACAGTTATGCCATTTCAGTGCCCAATATGTTGTGTCCAGTGTATGCCAGTATGAAATGTGCTTCCTGGTTTTATAAACACTCTACATGTGGCCCTAATCTTTTGCCTGAACATATAACAGGCTTCAGGAGTTAAAGAGCACCATGCTCATTGGATGCCCAATGTGGTGATTTACACTGCTTGTGCTGACAATTGTAGAGGCTCTGAGGTGACAGAATAAATGTAAACCCAGAGAAATTACCCTATTTTGGAAACTCCTCCCATCAAGGTATTAAGGGGTGGAATGAGGATTTTCATGCTACAGGTATTTTGCAGAGATTAATATTAATATTTTGCGGACTGTGCAAATTAAATTTCAAGTTTAAAAGATTTTTGCATATTAGTGCCCAATATGTATTACCCAGCTGATGCCATCTGAGACTTACACCACACTACTTGAACTGACCAACTGGGTATGGAAATGCCATAAATACATATAAGCTGCTGCACAGGAGCACGGCAGGGCTCAGAAGGGACTGAGCCCAATTTGGCACACATATTTTGCTGGAATGGTTTTTGGCATTATCTCACGTTTGCAGAGCCCCTAAGGTAACCCATTTTAGAAACTACACCCCTCAAGTTATTAAGGAGCAGAAAAAGCATTTTGACCCCACAGGTGTTTTGCAGAAATGAATAAGCAGGGGAATGTGCAAAATGAAAATTTCAAGTTTTCTACAGATATGATATTTCACTGCCCAGCTGGTGCAATCCAAGACACATCACACCTTTAAAATTGTTTGGCGGGTTCTACTGGGTAATGAAGTGCTATAAATGTGGACGTAAACTACGCTGCAGAGTTCAGAAGAGAAATACAAACGTTTGGCTTTTGCAGTGCAAATTTTGAATGATTGGCCTCTAAATGGAGCCGAGTGAGGGTTTATTTTTTGTAGGATGAGTTGCCCTTATTATTGGTTCTGTTTTGATTACATACTGTGTGAAAATATCTTATTGTATAGTTGGCCCTGTTTTAGTCAGACATCTTATATTTCTTAAAGAACTTAGCAAGAAGTAACTTCTCCATAAGCATTTATATTCTAAAGTGTTGTGTTCTTGTTAGAAAACAGACTTCTTTGGTCATTTTAGGAAATGACCATATAGACGTTTTGAAAAGCAAGATACTCTTCAGACTGGTAATGGCATCCACAAGATAGATTGATGGACCCAACTTACCCTTCTGGTATAGGGTGTTGATATATTTACGATTGTGACTAATTTATACAAGTGTTAGAGACAAAGTTGATCAAACTGGTGTAAAGGCAAACTGGCTTAGTTGCATATCACAACCAATCATATCCCACCTATCATTTTCCAAAGGAAAAATGAAAAATAAAAGGTGGAATCTGATTAACTGCTATGGGCAACTAAGCCAGTTTTCCTTTACATAGTTTTGATAAGTCTCTCCAAAAATCTGTAATAGGTTTTGATGTTTTATGGCCAATATATTCTTTCAGAGATTATGAGCAAAGAAGAAAGAAAGATCAAAGATTATTATTATATGAACCCTAAGAGAATATTTTATGCATGCATGTTACTTAACATGATAGAAAACCTTCAGTACATCAAGAATTACAAAGTATAACAAGAGGTGTAGCTTCTCATATAAATAATAATGTCCTTATGTTGACATGCATCTGAATAATAATCTTCTGATGTCATGTACATTAATAATAATAATGTATCGATGATATCATATATGTGGACCTCTAGATGAGAAAATGTTGGGCATGGAGGCATACAGGTTCCGTATGGTATCCTGCAGCCCATTTGTCCACAGATGTTGCAGCTGAACCTATAGATCCTGCACAGTTATAGGTTGCCAAAGCTGGCATCCCAGCTGGTCACATAAATACTCTATTAGTAATAAATCTGGTGACTGGACAGGCCAAGGAAGTGTTGGAATCTGGAGGAGACATTCCTGGGAAACTTTTGATGTGTGTGTGAACATTATCCTGTGAAGCAGGGTGCCCCGCTGTGAGAGGCAAAAAATGTGGCCGTAGGATTTCCTGCAATAATTGTTGAGCTGTTAGTGTCCCTCGTATCACTACTAAGGGTGATCGACTGTCATATGTGATAGCTCCCCATATCATCACACTAGCATTTAGGGCAGTGCACTACTCCACCACAAAGGCAGGAATAGGCTCTCACCAGGAGGCCTCCAAACTCCAACCTGACCATCATAGGATCCTAAACAAAACCTGGATTAGTTGATACGGTTCCAGTCTGTAGCAATTCAGGTTTCACATGACACCACACAAACAAAGGCAATAGTGGCTGGCTGTCAATGGCAAAAAATGTAATGGGCATCGTGACACCAAATTTACTTCTGCTGAGTGCCTGGAAATGGTCATATACAGGCGTGCGTAAAGAAGGTGCCTAATGTGTTTGGATGGTGGACAACAAAACTGTGGGAGCTTCTTGTGCATGACAGCAGATCCTCCAAACCTGACCTCCTAACAGGTTGGTCAGAATGACCTAGATGGCAGGAAATTTGTCAAAACAACCATCCTGCTTCTCTCATTTTAATGATGCACCCCCTCTCAAAGTCAATCAACGGCCCAAAATATATTCAAGTGTATATCATAGAGGAGTGTCTAGCAGTCAATGATCTCTCACCTAGAGGTACACTACCCAAAATAAGTCTCTGAGAGCTTTTTTATGGGGCAGCATGGGAAGCACTATTATGTCCTATTGTGGCAAGATCCAGTGTTTAATCAGAGCACACAGACACAACTGCATGTGAGTTTTGCAGCAATCCAACATTTCTAACTGGGTGCGTTTGTCATTGATTATATTTTACGGTATATTTACAAAATGCAGAGCTTTTAAAATACAAAATATCACTGAAAACTAATTTAATTCCCATTATTATTAGTACTCCACAATGAATCTCCAGCATGTCAACATGATTCATTCACTATTTGTCTTTTCATAGCCTTATAGGTGCCAGATGTTATCACTGTGTCTTTTTTTTTAAATTGCCTGGTACATTCTTTTTTCAGCAAATTGTCGCTAATTTACAAGTTGTCAGTCAAGTTCACATCAGACATGTTATTCTTCTTCAAGGTCATGTCTGACACTGTCCACTTCAGACAATAAATACTGCTCTGGAATTAGTTCTGTGCTTTCTATTGTTCTGTAGCAGAGTACAAAAATGGATGTATTGTAATATCATACTCCTGATCTTTTTGTGTGTACAGACCTATAGGACACAAGTCTTCTCCTATCAATAGGTGAATCTTCTGTTACATATATTAAACAGGAAGGGTTACTTTATTTTTTTAAGAAAAGAGCCAAAAAGGCTTAAAAATAAAAAAAATATTACTCACCCTCCCCCATCCATGGCCAATGTCGTTACACTCTTTTATAAAGACAATTCATATGGCTTAGAGGCAAACACTGGACCAAAAGGAGTTGTCCGATGACACAAATCCTGATTGGCTGTCTGGCTCGGTTTATTAGCTAAGCCAGGTCCCTTGATTGTCATGGATGATTCAGGAACAAAGAAGGGGGTTGGCTTGGCTAATGTACTAAGTATGTGGTGGCCAAAGATTTCAATATGCTTGTTCATCGCATTAAGTGAAGTGGTATATCTTGATCTTGACTATTTTCCTGCTGGTTTGTACACAGACAAACTGTGCGTTAGATTGCTATGCCTGTCACCACCATAGTCTACTGAAATGTTAAAAGGACTTGCATCTTGCCAGGTGGTTTTAGCCGGTGCAGGTTTCACACTTTCCTTCATGGCAAATATATACTCTATCACAGTGGTTCCCAACCTTTTCATGCTAAGTACCCCCTAGCAGCAGGAAGTTTACACAGAGTTCCTCCAAGGAGACGAAAAGTAGTAAATGTTAAAATAAGGGCATTCTCATGCCGCAATCATAGGCTCTGTTCTAAGCCTCTGACAGCAGTTTCTTCAGCATGCAGCACTAATATTCCTAACAAATTAACAGACACCACATTCGGACTCATGATGAATGACTATTACTTTTTAAATTACATTCTGCACGACCAAACATGCAGGGGAATACAGCACTACCTACCTTACATCCAGTGACATCTCATCTGATATACATGTTCTCTTTCCTCATATTCTCCATTCAGACTACGCCATCATGATGACTTCTTTCAGCTAGGTCTTATCTCTTGTCTACTTTTTAGTCATCCTTCCCACCTTCTGAACTCCCAATCCTGCCAGCCTAATACTGTGCCCACTGTGCTCCCCAATGCTATACTGCAGAAACAGATAATCTCCCTGAAAATACTAGTACAACACAGATATCACCTACTTCAATAATTATTGACACACAGTGCCCTCAAAAATAATTGCACCTAGCAAATTTGTCAGTAATAGTGCCGTAAACATAGTGTCCCCCAAGAGTAATTGTGCTAAGTTGATACTGCGCAAGGGTGCACAGTGTAACAGTGCTTCCAAAAGTCCCACTATTAATACTAATTCCCTCCCAGAGTGTCCTTAGTAGTAATAGCACCTCTACAGTGCCCCCAGTAATAATAATGTCACTATGGGCAACATTATCACTTCTTGAGTAGTGATGAGCGGCAGGGGTCATATTCGAATTCGCGATATTTCGCGAATATTTAGTAGAATAATCGCTGAATATTCGCGAATTTGAATATTCATTATATTCTACGATTTTTTTTCTTGAAAAGTCGACAAGGTAATAATTGCGTAATATGCGAATTTTCATCATGCAATTCGAATATTCGTGATCAACACTATTCTTGAGCACAATGGTCAAGAATACTGTTGATCACGAATATTCGAATTGTGAATTTTTATCGCGAATATAGGTACTTCAAAAATTTGCGAATATTTAGACTATAGTGATATATATTCGGAATTTTGAATATTCAAGATTTTTTTATTGCAAATTTTTGCAATGCGAATTTTCATAATGCAAATTTTTATTGCAAATTTTTCAATTGCCGAGAAAAAATATGATTCCTCCCTGCTTTCTGCATGTGGGCCAATGACTCATCTATAGTTCAGATTGGAAAAAAATGTCAACTATTGAAAAAAAAGATTATAGCACTATATTAGCTAAAATGCTTTATATTCGTTATTTTTTTAAATATTCGCTATATTGCTATATATTCTTGTTTTCGAATATTACTAATATTCGAAAAAAACAAATATATTAGTTTTTTCAAGTATTCGTAATATTCTAAAACAAGAATATATAGCAATACAGCGAATATTCGAAAAAAACAAATGTAGAGCAAATTAGCTAATATAATGCTATAATCTTTTTTTTTCAATATTTGAATTTTTTTCCAATCTGTACTTCAGATAAGAAAAAAATTACAACTATTAGACAAACAAGATTATAGCACTATATAAGTTAAATTGCAATAAAAATTTGCATGATGAAAATTCGCATATTACGCAATTATTACCTTGTCGACATTTCAAGAAAAAAAATCGTAGAATATAACGAATATTCAAATTCGCGAATATTCAGCGATTATTCTACTAAATATTCGCGAAATATCGCGAATTCGAATATGACCCCTGACGCTCATCACTACTCAAGAAGTGATAATGTTGCCCATAGTGTGGATAGTAGTAATAATGTTCCCCATAGTCCCTCAGTGGTAATAAAATCCACCATAGTGACCCCAGTAGTATCAGAGTACAAACTGGATTCCAAAAAAGTTGGGACACTAAACAAAATGTGAATAAAAACTGAATGCAATGATGTGGAGATGGCAAATGTCAATATTTTATTTGTAATAGAACGTAGATGACAGATCAAACGTTTAATCCAAGTAAATGTATCATTTTAAAGGAAAAATACGTTGATTCAAATTTTCACGGTGTCAACAAATCCCCAAAAAGTTGGGACAAGTAGCAATAAGAGGCTGGAAAAAGTAAATTACAGCATAATGAAGAGCTGGAAGACCAATTAACACTAATTAGGTCAATTGGCAACATGATTGGGTATAAAAAGAGCTTCTCAGAGTGACAGTGTCTCTCAGAAGCCAAGATGGGTAGAGGATCACCAATTCCCACAATGTTGCACAGAAAGATAGTGGAGCAATATCAGAAAGGTGTTACCCAGCGAAAAATTGCAAAGACTTTGCATCTATCATCATCAACTGTGCATAACATCATCCGAAGATTCAGAGAATCTGGAACAATCTCTGTGCGTAAGGGTCAAGGCCGTAAAACCATACTGGATGCCCGTGATCTCCGGGCCCTTAAACGACACTGCAGCACAAACAGGAATGCTACTGTAAAGGAAATCACAGAATGGGCTCAGGAATACTTCCAGAAACCATTGTCAGTGAACACAATCCACCGTGCCATCCGCCGTTGCCAGCTGAAACTCTACAGTGCAAAGAAGAAGCCATTTCTAAGCAAGATCCACAAGCTTAGGCGTTTTCACTGGGCCAGGGATCATTTAAAATGGAGTGTGGCAAAATGGAAGACTGTTCTGTGGTCAGATTTGAAGTTCTTTTTGGAAATCTGGGACACCATGTCATCCGGACCAAAGAGGACAAGGACAACACAAGTTGTTATCAACGCTCAGTTCAGAAACCTGCATCTCTGATGGTATGGGGTTGCATAAGTGCGTGTGGCATGGGCAGCTTGCATGTCTGGAAAGGCACCATCAATGCAGAAAAATATATTCAGGTTCTAGAACAACATATGCTCCCATCCAGACGTCATCTCTTTCAGGGAAGACCCTGCATTTTTCAACAAGATAATGCCAGACCACATTCTGCATCAATCACAACATCATGACTGCGTAGGAGAAGGATCCGGGTACTGAAATGGCCAGTCTGCAGTCCAGATCTTTCAGCTATAGAGAACATTTGGCGCATCATAAAGAGGAAGGTGCAACAAAGAAGGCCCAAGACGATTGAACAGTTAGAGGCCTGTATTAGACAAGAATAGGAGACCATTCCTATTTCTAAACTTGAGAAACTGGTCTCCTCGGTCCTCAGACGTCTGTTGAGCGTTGTAAGAAGAAGGGGAGATGCCACACAGTGGTGAAAATGGCCTTGTCCCAACTTTTTGGGGATTTGTTGACACCATGAAATTCTGATTCAACATATTTTTCCCAAAAAATTGTACATTTTCTCAGTTTAAACTTTTGTTCCGTGATTTATGTTCTATTCTGAATAAAATATTAGAAGTTGGCACCTCCACATCATTGCATTCAGTTTTTATTCACGATTTGTATAGTGTCCAAACTTTTTTGGAATCCGGTTTGTACATCAAAATGGCCCCAGCTGTAATAAACCCCATAATAATACCTGCTTATAGTGCCCCAGTAGTAATAACACCCACTACAGTTCCCTTCAGTTGCTATAAAGCCCATCATAATGCTCTTAGTAGTATTAAAGCCCCCACAATGTGTCCTAGTAGTAGTAATACCCCCAGTTAGAGATGATCTAATTAGCGGGTCCCTGGCGATAGCGCTGCCCCCCCATCATTGTACCCCTCAGATGCCGCGTTCATACATGATCGCGGCTTCTGGGAGTGTAAAAACAGTGTGAAATTAACATAAAAAAAATTAATTAAACTTACCACCTGCATTTGCTCGTGAAGAGCCGGCCGTCGCCATCTTGCTTAAAGATCTAGAGTGAAATCTCGCACTGCGCGAGATTACGTCATCACGCCGGCCGGCGTGGTGAAGTCATACTTCACCAAACACGAGATTCCGGCCGAGATATTTAATCAAGATGGCGGCTGGCTGCCTGTCACGGGCAAATGGAGGAGGTAAGTATGTTTTTTTTTGTTTTTTACACTTTTTCAGGTTATATCGATTCGCTAACACGAAGCACAAGGAAATGTGGCTTTGAGGCGAATCGAATTTATCCAGAAATTCGGATCGAATTCCACTTGGTATTGGGATTTTTATTTTTTCACAATTTTATTAGAAATTCCAACAATACAATTTAGTTAAAACCTCCACATAGTTATTATTTTTTCCCCCAATAAACCTTACCCCCCTTACTCATACCTAAACAACCCACCTCTTTGCGATGCGTCTCCCGTCCCCCATCATAAAAACAGAAAGGGGGGGATATTGAGGGAATGGGGACAGAAACATCTTAGAACTTTCATTCTCCCCAAATTTTAATCCATTTTTCCTCAGTATAATTGTTTATATAGAATATTTTTATATCGCTTAATCTTATTAGCCAAGTTTAGCCAAGTAGCAATATTTTGAATATTTCGAGAAAACTAATCCCGGGTAATCAATAGTCTTGCCAGAAACATTATTTTTATTAAAAGAATCCTTTTATATTTTGGACAGCCCACCTTGGAGAGGTCACCCAGTACCCAGCATTCTACTGTGAATGGAATCTCAACTTTCAATTCCCGGGTAATAAAATTTTGCGGAACGGGTGCGGACCCATTCATTCTCTATGGGGACGGAATGGATGCGGACAGCACACAGTGTGCTGTCTGCATCCGCAATTGCGGAGCGCGGCCCCGATCTTCGGGTCCGCAGCTCCGCAAAATATAGAACATGTCCTATTCTTGTCCGCAGCTTGCGGACAAGAATAGGCATTTCTATGGGGGTGCATACAAAAAAATACGATCTTCAGCTCCCAATACCCCAAAGCCTTCAATCTGAGAATTCAGTCCCTTTCTGCAAGAAGCTCAATATAGATATCAAATAACAACAGGGTACCTCTTTCTAAAAAAAATACTCCTTGTAAAGAGACCATTTATATTCAACCTCGCACTAAGGGATTTGATTCGCTCATCTCTGCCCCCAGTAGTAATGAAACCCACTGTAGTACTAAAGCCCCCATAGTATGCCACAGAAGTAATAATTCCCATCTATAGTGCCCGCAGTAGTAAAAAAGCCCCTATAATGTGTGCCAGTACAAAAAATGCCTCTTGGTGCCACAGTAATAAAAATGATCCCTATTGTGTGCCAATAGAAAAAAATGCTCCTCATAGAGCCCCCAGCAGTACTGTACACATAGCCCCTCCAGAAGATGGCAATTCAGTTGAATATCAAAATGCCCTAGCAGCCAGCAATGAAACATTGCTGCCTGCCAGGGTAGTCCCACGTACCCCCTTACCCTATGGCACATTCCCTTTGGGGTAAGTGTACTGGAGGTTGAGAATCTCTGCTTTAGCAGAAAAGGCTAAATGATAAAAGCAGCAAGGTCATGTGCAGTAAGTAAAGGTGGATTTAGAACTCTTGTTCCTAAAAATCTGCCCATCTAAAGGTGCAATTGATCACCTGATGAACGAGCAAAATGCTAGTTTATTGGGTGAAACTGTCATTTGTGCAGGCAACAAAATAATCGTTTCTGGGCAGCAGATCATGCTGTCTAAACAGTGTTCTGCTCCCAAGAACTGATACAGCTGTTTGAGGTACTGCTATCAGCTTTATTATAAATGTATTCCCAAATACATTTCATTAGTTATAATGGCTTGTTAATATGTCTAGGGAGCAATGATTAGGAGAAACAAAATGGCTGCTCTCCTATTAGTACACACAAAACCTGTTCTAATCACACAGGAGGACAAGTTACTTCACAACACTGAGGTAAAGAGCTGCCTCATCCTCCTCTCTGCTCTGCTTGTCAAGAATCATGATCCTGAATACAGTTTAATATGATATTTAGCTGAATCTTTGTGGGAATGGAGTTTATATGGACTCCTAAGCATAGAAAAAGCAAGGATTTTAGTACAATGCAATTTCTCTGAAACTTTTCCTACAAAACACACTGCCTGCAGATTGACTAGCACTTTCAAGGTGACAGGTTCCCTTTAAAGGGTTTGTGTCGCTTCAGCAAATAGCATTTATAATGTAGAGAAAGATAATACAAACTGTCAGGAATATGGATTAATATTTACTGTCAACCATGTCCTCACACCCACCATTTGCTGAGAGATAGCAGAGGTAGCGAACTCCACAGGAGGACCCTGATTCAAAGCCGCAGCCAGATAGCAGAAAACTCCTAGCAGCCTACATTTGGTTACATTTCACACCTCCATTCAGACAGCACAGATCCTGCAGGAAAACCTCCCTGCAGGGGGTCTAAGCCATTCTCCAGTTCAATTGAATCTAGCAGACAGCATGGACCCAGCCATTTATAAGGAATTATGAATCGCCCGGCCATCGCAGGCTCCAACTGGATACATATTTATGTGGGATGCCTGTGATGACCGGCAACACGCACAGGGAGGAAAACAGGGAAAGCCCTGCCCAAGGGAGAGGGAAAGGTGGTGACCCCTAACTCACCTTGCAGCTGGCACCTGCCTGCCCTGACGTCCCTAGACGGGTTCCTCACCCGTGCGGCGATCACGTGCCTAAACCCTGGCTTTCCCTGAAATGAGCCCTAGATAATGAACGGGCCGGTGGGATCGCTAGTCCTCACCACTGCACTAAGAGGGAAACACCAGGGAGAGGACAGACAAACACAGACAAACACAAACACCCAGGTGGACGGCAACAATTGTCCACAAAGGTCCAACAGGGATCCGGAGGGTAGCGTTCTAAAGCAACAATCAGAGAACGCAGCAACACAGCTCCAGGGGGTCAGAATAGATGTCCAGGCAGGAAGCTCTATATCTGGCAACCAGAGAAGTGTGAGAGGGGAATATAAGGAGGATTGGGAGTGCTGGACAAGGAACAGCTGAGGAGAAGGAGCTACGGATCCCTGAGTGAGCCAAAAGGGTTTGTAAAGCAAACCCAGAAAGCTACAATAAGGAAACTTCCCTATCTGACATAGAGCGTGCAGCCAACCGCTGCGACCTCCTGACCCCGGGTACAACGGAGTCAGGCATGGCTCTTGACACCCTCGTGACAGTACCCCCCTCTCTACGAGGGGCCTCCGGACACTCAGGACCAGGTCTCTCAGGATGAGAGGCATGAAAAATCCGGACTAGCCTGTCGGCGTTTACCTCAGACGCAGGAACCCACATTCTTTCCTCGGGACCGTAACCTCTCCAGTGCACCAGATATTGGAGAGAGCGGCGGACCCGACGAGAATTAACAATTTTGGATATCTGAAATTCCAAACTACCATCCACGACAACAGGAGGGGGTGGCAGCGGTGACGGTTCTAGAGGTGGAACATATTTTTTGAGTAACGACTTATGAAAGACATTATGGATTTTAAAAGTCTGAGGTAACTCCAGGCGAAAAGCCACGGGGTTGATGATGGCTACAATCTTGTAAGGACCAATAAACCTAGGACCCAGTTTCCAAGAGGGAACCTTCAACTTGATATTCCTAGTAGACAACCACACATAGTCATTCACTCCTAGGTCCGGACCTGGCGACCGTCTCTTATCAGCCATGCATTTGTATTTACCGCCCATATTTTTCAAGTTAGCTTGCACCTTCTGCCATACTGATGAAAGAGATGACGAAAACCGTTCCTCTTCGGGAACCCCAGAAGACCCCCCCTCTTTGAAAGTACAGAATTGGGGATGAAAACCATATGCACCGAGAAAAGGTGACTTGCCAGTGGATTCCTGACGGCGATTATTTATGGCAAACTCAGCTAACGGTAAATATGACGACCACAACTCTTGGTTTTCAGACACAAAACATCTTAGATATGTCTCCAGGTTTTGGTTGGTACGCTCAGTCTGTCCATTCGACTGAGGATGGAAAGCTGAGGAAAAGGACAAGTGAACCCCCAAACGGGAACAAAAAGCTTTCCAAAATTTAGAAATAAACTGGGTTCCCCGATCCAAAACAACATCGGAGGGGACCCCGTGAAGCTTCACGATCTCACTGACGAATACCTGAGCAAGAGTTTTAGCATTAGGTAGTGCGGGTAACGCAATAAAGTGTGCCATTTTGCTAAACCTGTCCACTACTACCAAAATCACTGTTTTACCCGCAGACAAAGGTAAGTCAGTGATAAAATCCATAGACAGATGTGTCCATGGTCTATTGGGAATGACGAGTGGTAATAGAGACCCTGCAGGACGTGTATGTGAAACTTTTGCGCGCGCACAGGTAGAACAAGAAGACACAAAATCCAATACATCCTGACGCAACCTTGGCCACCAAAAACGACGAGACAATAGCTCTAAGGTTGCTTTACTACCCGGGTGCCCAGCAAGTGCCGAATTATGATGTTCCTTTAATAATTCGAGATGTAGGTTCAACGGTACAAACAATTTCTCTGAGGGGCAAGAGACCGGGGCGTCCCCCTGGGCCTCTAACACCTTCCCCTCCAAAGCAGAGTGTACCGCAGAGACAACTACTAGGGATGAGCGAACTCGAACTGTATAGTTCGGGTTCGTACCGAATTTTGGGGTGTCCGTGACACGGACCCGAACCCGGACATTTTCGTAAAAGTCCGGGTTCGGGTTCGGTGTTCGTCGCTTTCTTGGCGCTTTTGTGACGCTTTCTTGGCGCTTTTTGAAAGGCTGCAAAGCAGCCAATCAACAAGCGTCATACTACTTGCCCCAAGAGGCCATCACAGCCATGCCTACTATTGGCATGGCTGTGATTGGCCAGAGCACCATGTGACCCAGCCTCTATTTAAGCTGGAGTCACATAGCGCCGCCCGTCACTCTGCTCTGATTAGCGTAGGGAGAGGTTGCGGCTGCGACAGTAGGGCGAGATTAGGCAGATTAACTCCTCCAAAGGACTTGATTAACTGATCGATCTGCAGCTGTGGATCATTGAGCTGCTGAT
Source organism: Bufo gargarizans (assembly GCF_014858855.1). Taxonomy (NCBI): domain Eukaryota; kingdom Metazoa; phylum Chordata; class Amphibia; order Anura; family Bufonidae; genus Bufo; species Bufo gargarizans. The sequence continues at coordinate 77,321,061 of NC_058084.1, forward strand.
CCTCAATTGCTCACTGTTTTTAGGCTGCCCAGACCGTTTGTCAGTCACATTTTTCTGGGGTGATCGGCGGCCATTTTGTGTCTTGTGGTGCGCCAGCACAAGCTGCGACCAAGTGCATTTAACCCTCAATGGTGTGGTTGTTTTTTGGCTAAAGCCTACATCAGGGTGAAGCTGTCACACCAAGTGCATTTAACCAGCAATAGTCTGTTCATTTTTTGGCCATATACAAAATCAGGGGCAAGCTGCGCCTGTCACCAAGTGCATTTAACCCTCAATGGTGTGGTTGTTTTTTGGCTAAAGCCTACATCAGGGTGAAGCTGTCACACCAAGTGCATTTAACCAGCAATAGTCTGTTCATTTTTTGGCCATATACAAAATCAGGGGCAAGCTGCGCCTGTCACCAAGTGCATTTAACCCTCAATGGTGTGGTTGTTTTTTGGCTAAAGCCTACATCAGGGTGAAGCTGTCACACCAAGTGCATTTAACCAGCAATAGTCTGTTCATTTTTTGGCCATATACAAAATCAGGGGCAAGCTGCGCCTGTCACCAAGTGCATTTAACCCTCAATGGTGTGGTTGTTTTTTGGCTAAAGCCTACATCAGGGTGAAGCTGTCACACCAAGTGCATTTAACCAGCAATAGTCTGTTCATTTTTTGGCCATATACAAAATCAGGGGCAAGCTGCGCCTGTCACCAAGTGCATTTAACCCTCAATGGTGTGGTTGTTTTCTGGCTAAAGCCTACATCAGGGTGAAGCTGTCACACCAAGTGCATTTAACCAGCAATAGTCTGTTTATTTTTTGGCCATATACTACATCAGGGGCAAGCTGCGCCCGTCACCAAGTGCATTTAACCCTCAGTAGTGTGGTTGGTCAAGCTGTGACACCAAGTGCATTTAACCAGCAATAGTCTGTTCATTTTTTGGCCATATACTACATCAGGGGCAAGCTGCGCCCGTCACCAAGTGCATTTAACCAGCAATAGTGTGGTTATTTTTTGGCCATATCCCAGTCTAATTCTGTCACTAAATCCATACCGGTCACCCAGCGCCTAAATACTAGGCCTCAAATTTATATCCCGCTAAATCTCTCGTTACCGCTGTCCTGTTGTAGCTGGGAAAGTTATTTAGTGTCCGTCAAAGCACATTTTTTGTTCTGGGTTGAAGTACAATTCCCAATTTAGCAATTTCATAATTTAGTGGTTTCTGCTATATCAGAGCTATTTGAAATCTATCCCTAAAAGGGTATATAATATTCAAGGTGCACATTGGGTCATTCAGAATAACTTCACACACACCCGCTACTGTGTATTTTCAAGTCTAATTCTGTCACTAAACCCATACCTGTCACCCAGCGCCTAAATACTAGGCCTCAAATTTATATCCTGCTAAATCTCTCGTTACCGCTGTCCTGTTGTAGCTGGGAAAGTTATTTAGTGTCCGTCAAAGCACATTTTTTGTTCTGGGTTGAAGTACAATTCCCAATTTAGCAATTTCATAATTTAGTGGTTTCTGCTATATCAGAGCTATTTGAAATCTATCCCTAAAAGGGTATATAATATTCAAGGTGCACATTGGGTCATTCAGAATAACTTCACACACACCCGCTACTGTGTATTTTCAAGTCTAATTCTGTCACTAAACCCATACCTGTCACCCAGCGCCTAAATACTAGGCCTCAAATTTATATCCTGCTAAATCTCTCGTTACCGCTGTCCTGTTGTAGCTGGGAAAGTTATTTAGTGTCCGTCAAAGCACATTTTTTGTTCTGGGTTGAAATACAATTCCCAATTTAGCAATTTCATAATTTAGTGGTTTCTGCTATATCAGAGCTATTTGAAATCTATCCCTAAAAGGGTAGATCATATTGAAGGTGCACATAGGGTCATTCAGAATAACTTCACACACACCCGCTACTGTGTATTTCCAAGTCTAATTCTGTCACTAAACCCATACCTGTCACCCAGCGCCTAAATACTAGGCCTCAAATTTATATCCCGCTAAATCTCACGTTACCGCTGTCCTGTTGTAGCTGGGAAAGTTATTTAGTGTCCGTCAAAGCACATTTTTTGTTCTGGGTTGAAATACAATTCCCAATTTAGCAATTTCATAATTTAGTGGTTTCTGCTATATCAGAGCTATTTGAAATCTATCCCTAAAAGGGTAGATCATATTGAAGGTGCACATAGGGTCATTCAGAATAACTTCACACACACCCGCTACTGTGTATTTCCAAGTCTAATTCTGTCACTAAACCCATACCTGTCACCCAGCGCCTAAATACTAGGCCTCAAATTTATATCCTGCTAAATCTCTCGTTACCGCTGTACTGTTGTTGCTTGGAAAGATATTTAGTGTCCGTCAAAGCACATTTTTTGTTCTGGGTTGAAGTACAATTCCCAATTTAGCAATTTCATAATTTAGTGGTTTCTGCTATATCAGAGCTATTTGAAATCTATCCCTAAAAGGGTATATAATATTCAAGGTGCACATTGGGTCATTCAGAATAACTTCACACACACCCGCTACTGTGTATTTTCAAGTCTAATTCTGTCACTAAACCCATACCTGTCACCCAGCGCCTAAATACTAGGCCTCAAATTTATATCCTGCTAAATCTCTCGTTACCGCTGTACTGTTGTTGCTGGGCAAGATATTTAGTGTCCGTCAAAGCACATTTTTTGTTCTGGGTTGAAATACAATTCCCAATTTAGCAATTTCATAATTTAGTGGTTTCTGCTATATCAGAGCTATTTGAAATCTATCCCTAAAAGGGTATATAATATTCAAGGTGCACATTGGGTCATTCAGAATAACTTCACACACACCCGCTACTGTGTATTTTCAAGTCTAATTCTGTCACTAAACCCATACCTGTCACCCAGCGCCTAAATACTAGGCCTCAAATTTATATCCTGCTAAATCTCTCGTTACCGCTGTACTGTTGTTGCTGGGCAAGATATTTAGTGTCCGTCAAAGCACATTTTTTGTTCTGGGTTGAAATACAATTCCCAATTTAGCAATTTCATAATTTAGTGGTTTCTGCTATATCAGAGCTATTTGAAATCTATCCCTAAAAGGGTATATAATATTCAAGGTGCACATTGGGTCATTCAGAATAACTTCACACACACCCGCTACTGTGTATTTCCAAGTCTAATTCTGTCACTAAACCCATACCTGTCACCCAGCGCCTAAATACTAGGCCTCAAATTTATATCCTGCTAAATCTCTCGTTACCGCTGTACTGTTGTTGCTGGGCAAGATATTTAGTGTCCGTCAAAGCACATTTTTTGTTCTGGGTTGAAATACAATTCCCAATTTAGCAATTTCATAATTTAGTGGTTTCTGCTATATCAGAGCTATTTGAAATCTATCCCTAAAAGGGTATATAATATTCAAGGTGCACATTGGGTCATTCAGAATAACTTCACACACACCCGCTACTGTGTATTTCCAAGTCTAATTCTGTCACTAAACCCATACCTGTCACCCAGCGCCTAAATACTAGGCCTCAAATTTATATCCTGCTAAATCTCTCGTTACCGCTGTCCTGTTGTAGCTGGGAAAGTTATTTAGTGTCCGTCAAAGCACATTTTTTCTTCTGGGTTGAAATACAATTCCCAATTTAGCAATTTCATAATTTAGTGGTTTCTGCTATATCAGAGCTATTTGAAATCTATCCCTAAAAGGGTAGATCATATTGAAGGTGCACATAGGGTCATTCAGAATAACTTCACACACACCCGCTACTGTGTATTTCCAAGTCTAATTCTGTCACTAAACCCATACCTGTCACCCAGCGCCTAAATACTAGGCCTCAAATTTATATCCCGCTAAATCTCTCGTTACCGCTGTCCTGTTGTGGCTGGGAAAGTTATTTAGTGTCCGTCAAAGCACATTTTTTGTTCTGGGTTGAAATACAATTCCCAATTTAGCAATTTCATAATTTAGTCGTTTCTGCTATATCAGAGCTATTTGAAATCTATCCCTAAAAGGGTAGATCATATTGAAGGTGCACATAGGGTCATTCAGAATAACTTCACACACACGCTTCTGTGCATTTCCAAGTCTAATTCTGTCACTAAATCCATACCGGTCACCCAGCGCCTAAATACTAGGCCTCAAATTTATATCCCGCTGAATTTGAATACAATACATTGGGCCAAATAATATATTTGTTGTTGTGGTGAACCATAACAATGAGAAAAACATCTAGTAAGGGACGCGGACGTGGACATGGTCGTGGTGGTGTTAGTGGACCCTCTGGTGCTGGGAGAGGACGTGGCCGTTCTGCCACATCCACACGTCCTAGTGTACCAACTACCTCAGGTCCCAGTAGCCGCCAGAATTTACAGCGATATATGGTGGGGCCCAATGCCGTTCTAAGGATGGTAAGGCCTGAGCAGGTACAGGCATTAGTCAATTGGGTGGCCGACAGTGGATCCAGCACGTTCACATTATCTCCCACCCAGTCTTCTGCAGAAAGCGCACAGATGGCGCCTGAAAACCAACCCCATCAGTCTGTCACATCACCCCCATGCATACCAGGGAAACTGTCTCAGCCTCAAGTTATGCAGCAGTCTCTTATGCTGTTTGAAGACTCCGCTGGCAGGGTTTCCCAAGGGCATCCACCTAGCCCTTCCCCAGCGGTGAAAGACATAGAATGCACTGACGCACAACCACTTATGTTTCCTGATGATGAGGACATGGGAATACCACCTCAGCATGTCTCTGATGATGACGAAACACAGGTGCCAACTGCTGCGTCTTTCTGCAGTGTGCAGACTGAACAGGAGGTCAGGGATCAAGACTGGGTGGAAGACGATGCAGGGGACGATGAGGTCCTAGACCCCACATGGAATGAAGGTCGTGCCACTGACTTTCACAGTTCGGAGGAAGAGGCAGTGGTGAGACCGAGCCAACAGCGTAGCAAAAGAGGGAGCAGTGGGCAAAAGCAGAACACCCGCCGCCAAGAGACTCCGCCTGCTACTGACCGCCGCCATCTGGGACCGAGCACCCCAAAGGCAGCTTCAAGGAGTTCCCTGGCATGGCACTTCTTCAAACAATGTGCTGACGACAAGACCCGAGTGGTTTGCACGCTGTGCCATCAGAGCCTGAAGCGAGGCATTAACGTTCTGAACCTGAGCACAACCTGCATGACCAGGCACCTGCATGCAAAGCATGAACTGCAGTGGAGTAAACACCTTAAAACCAAGGAAGTCACTCAGGCTCCCCCTGCTACCTCTTCTGCTGCTGCCGCCTCGGCCTATTCTGCTGCTGCCGCCTCGGCCTCTTCCTCCGCCTCTGGAGGAACGTTGGCACCTGCCGCCCAGCAAACAGGGGACGTACCACCAACACCACCACCACCACCTCCGTCACCAAGCGTCTCAACCATGTCACACGCCAGCGTTCAGCTCTCCATCTCACAAACATTTGATAGAAAGCGTAAATTCCCACCTAGCCACCCTCGATCCCTGGCCCTGAATGCCAGCATTTCTAAACTACTGGCCTATGAAATGCTGTCATTTAGGCTGGTGGACACAGACAGCTTCAAACAGCTCATGTCGCTTGCTGTCCCACAGTATGTTGTTCCCAGCCGGCACTACTTCTCCAAGAGAGCCGTGCCTTCCCTGCACAACCAAGTATCCGATAAAATCAAGTGTGCACTGCGCAACGCCATCTGTAGCAAGGTCCACCTAACCACAGATACGTGGACCAGTAAGCACGGCCAGGGACGCTATATCTCCCTAACTGCACACTGGGTAAATGTAGTGGCAGCTGGGCCCCAGGCGGAGAGCTGTTTGGCGCACGTCCTTCCGCCGCCAAGGATCGCAGGGCAACATTCTTTGCCTCCTGTTGCCACCTCCTCCTTCTCGGCTTCCTCCTCCTCTTCTTCCACCTGCTCATCCAGTCAGCCACACACCTTCACCACCAACTTCAGCACAGCCCGGGGTAAACGTCAGCAGGCCATTCTGAAACTCATATGTTTGGGGGACAGGCCCCACACCGCACAGGAGTTGTGGCGGGGTATTGAACAACAGACCGACGAGTGGTTGCTGCCGGTGAGCCTCAAGCCCGGCCTGGTGGTGTGTGATAATGGGCGAAATCTCGTTGCAGCTCTGGGACTAGCCAATTTGACGCACATCCCTTGCTTGGCGCATGTGCTGAATTTGGTGGTGCAGAAGTTCATTCACAACTACCCCGACATGTCAGAGCTGCTGCATAAAGTGCGGGCCGTCTGTTCGCGCTTCCGGCGTTCACATCCTGCCGCTGCTCGCCTGTCTGCGCTACAGCGTAACTTCGGCCTTCCCGCTCACCGCCTCATATGCGACGTGCCCACCAGGTGGAACTCCACCTTGCACATGCTGGACAGACTGTGCGAGCAGCAGCAGGCCATAGTGGAGTTTCAGCTGCAGCACGCACGGGTCAGTCGCACTACAGAACAGCACCACTTCACCACCAATGACTGGGCCTCCATGCGAGACCTGTGTGCCCTGTTGCGCTGTTTCGAGTACTCCACCAACATGGCCAGTGGCGATGACACCGTTATCAGCGTTACAATACCACTTCTATGTCTCCTTGAGAAAACACTTAGGGCGATGATGGAAGAGGAGGTGGCCCAGGAGGAGGAGGAGGAGGAGGAGGAAGAGGGGTCATTTTTAGCACTTTCAGGCCAGTCTCTTCGAAGTGACTCAGAGGGAGGTTTTTGGCAACAGCAGAGGCCAGGTACAAATGTGGCCAGCCAGGGCCCACTACTGGAGGACGAGGAGGACGAGGATGAGGAGGAGGTGGAGGAGGATGAGGATGAAGCATGGTCACAGCGGGGTGGCACCCAACGCAGCTCGGGTCCATCACTGGTGCGTGGCTGGGGGGAAAGGCAGGACGATGACGATACGCCTCCCACAGAGGACAGCTTGTCCTTACCCCTGGGCAGCCTGGCACACATGAGCGACTACATGCTGCAGTGCCTGCGCAACGACAGCAGAGTTGCCCACATTTTAACCTGTGCGGACTACTGGGTTGCCACCCTGCTGGATCCACGCTACAAAGACAATGTGCCCACCTTACTTCCTGCACTGGAGCGTGATAGGAAGATGCGCGAGTACAAGCGCACGTTGGTAGACGCGCTACTGAGAGCATTCCCAAATGTCACAGGGGAACAAGTGGAAGCCCAAGGCCAAGGCAGAGGAGGAGCAAGAGGTCGCCAAGGCAGCTGTGTCACGGCCAGCTCCTCTGAGGGCAGGGTTAGCATGGCAGAGATGTGGAAAACTTTTGTCAACACGCCACAGCTAACTGCACCACCACCTGATACGCAACGTGTTAGCAGGAGGCAACATTTCACTAACATGGTGGAACAGTACGTGTGCACACCCCTCCACGTACTGACTGATGGTTCGGCCCCATTCAACTTCTGGGTCTCTAAATTGTCCACGTGGCCAGAGCTAGCCTTTTATGCCTTGGAGGTGCTGGCCTGCCCGGCAGCCAGCGTTTTGTCTGAACGTGTATTCAGCACGGCAGGGGGCGTCATTACAGACAAACGCAGCCGCCTGTCTACAGCCAATGTGGACAAGCTGACGTTCATAAAAATGAACCAGGCATGGATCCCACAGGACCTGTCCGTCCCTTGTCCAGATTAGACATTAACTACCTCCCCATAACCATATACAGACGTGGACAAAATTGTTGGTACCCTTTGGTCAATGAAAGAAAAAGTCACAATGGTCACAGAAATAACTTTAATCTGACAAAATTAATAATAAATTAAAATTCTATAAATGTTAACCAATGAAAGTCAGACATTGTTTTTCAACCATGCTTCAACAGAATTATGTAAAAAAATAAACTCATGAAACAGGCATGGACAAAAATGATGGTACCCCTAGAAAACACAGAACATAATGTGACCAAAGGGACATGTTAATTCAAGGTGTGTCCACTAATTAGCATCACAGGTGTCTACAACCTTGTAATCAGCCATTGGGCCTATATATATGGCTCCAGGTAATCACTGTGTTGTTTGGTGATATGGTGTGTACCACACTCGACATGGACCAGAGGAAGCAAAGGAAAGAGCTGTCTCAAGAGATCAGAAAGAAAATTATAGACAAGCATGTTAAAGGTAAAGGCTATAAGACCATCTCCAAGCAACTAGATGTTCCTGTGAGTACAGTTGCACATATTATTCATAAGTTTAAGATCCATGGGACTGTAGCCAACCTCCCTGGACGTGGCCGCAGGAGGAAAATTGATGACAAATCTAAGAGACGGATAATCCGAATGGTAACAAAAGAGCCTAGAAAGACTTCTAAAGAGATTCAAGGTGAACTTCATGCTCAAGGAACATCAGTGTCAGATCGCACCATCCGTCGTTGTTTGAGCCAAAGTGGACTACATGGGAGACGACCAAGGAGGACACCATTGTTGAAAACGAATCATAAAAAAGCAAGACTGGAATATGCCAAACTACATGTTGACAAGCCACAAAGCTTCTGGGAGAATGTCCTGTGGACAGATGAGACAAAAATCGAAGTTTTTGCCAAGGCACATCAGCTGTATGTTCACAGACGAAAAAATGAAGCATATCAAGAAAAGAACACTGTCCCTACTGTGAAACATGGAGGAGGCTCTGTTATGTTCTGGGGCTGCTTTGCTGCGTCTGGCACAGGGTGTCTTGAATCTGTGCAGGGTACAATGAAATCTCAAGACTATCAAGGAATTCTAGAGAGAAATGTACTAGCCAGTGTCAGAAAGCTTGGTCTCAGTCGCAGGTCATGGGTCTTGCAACAGGACAATGACCCAAAACACACCGCTAAAAACACCCAAGAATGGCTAAGAGGAAAAAATTGGACTATTCTAAAGTGGCCTTCTATGAGCCCTGACCTCAATCCTATTGAGCATCTTTGGAAGGAGCTGAAACATGCAGTCTGGAAAAGGCACCCTTCAAACCGGACACAACTGGAGCAGTTTGCTCATGAGGAGTGGGCCAAAATACCTGCTGAGAGGTGCAGATGTCTCATTGACAGTTACAGGAAGCGTTTGATTGCAGTGATTGCCTCAAAAGGTTGCGCAACAAAATATTAAGTTAGGGGTACCATCATTTTTGTCCATGCCTGTTTCATGAGTTTATTTTTTTACATAATTCTGTTGAAGCATGGTTGAAAAACAATGTCTGACTTTCATTGGTTAACATTTATAGAATTTTAATTTATTATTACTTTTGTCAGATTAAAGTTATTTCTGTGACCATTGTGACTTTTTCTTTCATTGACCAAAGGGTACCAACAATTTTGTCCACGTCTGTATTATTGGACTCCAGGGCACTTCCTCATTCAATCCTATTTTTATTTTCATTTTACCATTATATTGCAAGGCTACCCAAAGTTGAATGAACCTCTCCTCTGCCTGTGTGCTAGGCCTAAATATATGCCAATGGATTGTTGCAGTGGTGGCTGACGTGAAGCCTCATTCTCTGCTATGACATGCAGACTGATTCTCTGGTGACATGAAGCCAGATTGTCTGTTACGGGACCTCTCTCCTCTGCCTGGGTGCTGGGCCTGAATTTATGACAATGGACTGTTGCAGTGGTGGGTGACGTGAAGCCTGATTCTCTGCTATGACATGCAGACTGATTCTCTGGTGACATGAAGCCAGATCCTCTGTTACGGGACCTCTCTCCTCTGCCTGGGTGCTGGGCCTAAATTTATGAAAATGGACTGTTGCAGTGGTGGGTGACGTGAAGCCTCATTCTCTGCTATGACATGCAGACTGATTCTCTGCTGACATGAAGCCAGATTGTCTGTTACGGGACCTCTCTCCTCTGCCTGTGTGCTAGGCCTAAATATATGCCAATGGATTGTTGCAGTGGTGGCTGACGTGAAGCCTGATTCTCTGCTATGACATGCAGACTGATTCTCTGGTGACATGAAGCCAGATCCTCTGTTACGGGACCTCTCTCCTCTGCCTGGGTGCTGGGCCTAAATTTATGAAAATGGACTGTTGCAGTGGTGGGTGACGTGAAGCCTGATTCTCTGCTATGACATGCAGACTGATTCTCTGGTGACATGAAGCCAGATCCTCTGTTACGGGACCTCTCTCCTCTGCCTGGGTGCTGGGCCTAAATTTATGAAAATGGACTGTTGCAGTGGTGGGTGACGTGAAGCCTCATTCTCTGCTATGACATGCAGACTGATTCTCTGCTGACATGAAGCCAGATTGTCTGTTACGGGACCTCTCTCCTCTGCCTGGGTGCTGGGCCTGAATTTATGACAATGGACTGTTGCAGTGGTGGCTGACGTGAAGCCTGATTCTCTGCTATGATATGAAGACTGATTCTCTGCTGACATGAAGCCAGATTGTCTGTTACGGGACCTCTCTCCTCTGCCTGGGTGCCGGAGCCTAAATATCTGAGAATGGACTGTTCCAGTGGTGGGTAACGGGAAGCCAGATTCTCTGCTATGATATGAAGACTGATTCTCTGCTGACATGAAGCCAGATTGTCTGTTACGGGACCTCTCTCCTCTGCCTGGGTGCTGGGCCTAAATTTATGAAAATGGACTATTACAGTGGTGGGTGACGTGAAGCCTGATTCTCTGCTATGACATGAAGACTGATTCTCTGCTGACATGAAGCCAGATTGTCTGTTACGGGACCTCTCTCCTCTGCCTGGGTGTCGGGGCCTAAATATCTGAGAATGGACTGTTCCAGTGGTGGGTGACGGGAAGCCAGATTCTCTGCTATGGAACCTCTCTCCAATTGATTTTGGTTAATTTTTATTTATTTAATTTTTATTTTAATTAATTTCCCTATCCACATTTGTTTGCAGGGGATTTACCTACATGTTGCTGCCTTTTGCAGCCCTCTAGCCCTTTCCTGGGCTGTTTTACAGCCGTTTTAGTGCCGAAAAGTTCGGGTCCCCATTGACTTCAATGGGGTTCGGGTTCGGGACGAAGTTCGGATCGGGTTCGGATCCCGAACCCGAACATTTCCGGGATGTTCGGCCGAACTTCTCGAACCCGAACATCCAGGTGTTCGCTCAACTCTAACAACTACTCCTCTTTGTAGAATGGGTACCGGATCACTCACATTACCCCCTCCAGGGAAACAATGAGATAGTGCATCAGCCTTGGTATTCTTTACCCCAGGACGATAGATAATCACAAAGTTAAACCTGGTAAAAAATAGCGACCACCTAGCCTGTCTAGGGGTGAGACGCTTAGCTGATTCGAGGTACAGCAGATTTTTGTGGTCCGTAAACACAGTGACGGGGTGGACTGCCCCCTCTAAAAAGTGACGCCACTCCTCAAACGCAAGTTTAATAGCTAACAGTTCCCTATTGCCAATATCGTAGTTCTGTTCTGCTGCAGATAGTTTTTTAGAAAAGAAAGCACAAGGACGCCATTTGCCAGGAGACGGACCCTGAGACAGCACAGCCCCCACTCCCACCTCTGATGCATCGACTTCAACAATAAAAGGCTGAGAGACATCAGGTTGGACTAGTACAGGTGCTGAGGTAAACCTCTCTTTTAGAGAGGAAAAAGCAACTTTAGCGGCGTCAGACCATTTAGAAAAATCAGTCCCCTTCCTAGTCATGTCAGTAAGGGGTTTTACGATCACCGAATAATTTTTTATGAATTTCCTATAGAAATTCGCGAAGCCCAAGAACCGTTGTAGTGCTTTGAGGTTCTCAGGAAGATCCCAATCCAAAATTGCCTGGACCTTCCTAGGATCCATACGGAAACCTGACGCAGATAAATAATAACCTAGGAATTGTATCTCCTGAACGGCAAAAACACATTTTTCAATTTTAGCATATAATTCATTCGTCCGTAGGACCTGTAGTACTTGTCTGACATGCTCCTCATGTGTTTTCAGATCAGACGAATAAATTAAGATATCATCTAGGTATATTACCACAAACCTGCCGATTAGATGACTAAAAATGTCATTAACGAAATGTTGAAAGACGGCAGGAGCATTGGTCAGGCCGAAAGGCATAACTAGATTTTCATAATGCCCCTCAGGGGTGTTAAAAGCTGTTTTCCACTCATCCCCCTCTTTAATACGAATCAGATTGTAGGCCCCCCTAAGATCGAGTTTGGAGAACCACCTAGCACCCGCAATCTGGTTAAACAGGTCAGGAATGAGAGGAAGAGGGTATGGGTCTCGGATGGTTATCCGATTTAATTCACGAAAATCTAGGCAAGGACGCAGGCCCCCCATCTTTCTTTTTAACAAAGAAAAACCCTGCAGCCACGGGTGAAGAAGAGGGTCTGATGTGTCCCTTAGCCAGACTCTCGGAGATATAATCCTTCATGGCTTGTCTCTCTGGACCTGAAAGATTATATAACCTGGTCTTGGGTAATTTTGCGCCGGGAATAAGGTTAACCGGGCAATCATAAGGACGATGAGGTGGTAACTTCTGACAACCCTTTTCAGAAAAAACGTCCTCAAAGTCCGAAACAAATGTAGGTAGGGTAGTTATGGAGGCGACTAAGCAATTGCTATTTAAGCAATTTTCTCTGCACGGCTCACTCCACTCCAATATCTCCCTGGCCTGCCAATCCACCACTGGATTGTGCGCTACCAACCAGGGAAGGCCCAGCACCACCGGAGTGGGAAGCCCCTCCAGAACATAACATGAGAGCATCTCGTTATGGTGGTCCCCTACCCGAAGGTGTAAATTATAAACGATGTGGGTGAGGTTTCTCTGAGACAGAGGAGCAGAATCTATAGCAAATATGGGAATAGGTCTCTGTAACGTACAGAGAGACAAACCCATAGTGCGGGCAAAATGGGCATCTATCAAATTTACCCCTGCTCCACTGTCTAGAAAGAAAGAAACAGTCTCTGTCTTATCACCAAAAACAATAACCGCCGGCAACACAAATTGCGATGTACATATGGAGGAAACGTATACCCCCCGGCTGACATCCTCCACACAGCCTGGGGTTAGTAGTTTTCCGACGGTTTTTTTGTTTCTGAGGAAAAAAGGACAGACGTTAATGAAATGACCCCTCTCCCCACAAAAAAAACAACCCCCACGCCTATGGCGAACCTCAGGAGGACGGACCTGACGAGTAGTTCCTCCTAGCTGCATAGGCTCGTCTATGTCCGTACAGACTAACTGCTGCTTGGGAGGGGTTACCAATGGCTCCGGTTTTTTCAACCTGTCCCTAAGGCGTCTATCTATACGGATAGAAAGGGACATAACTGCATCAAGGGAAAAGGGGGTCTCATACAATGCAAGCGCATCCTTAACCCTTTCGGATAACCCAGAGCAGAACTGACTCCTGAGAGCCGGGTCGTTCCATTGGGTATCCGTAGACCACCTACGGAAGTCAGAGCAATACTCCTCTACCGGCCGCTCTCCTTGTAGGAGTCTCCGTAATTTTGATTCAGCCAGTGCGACTCGGTCAGGGTCGTCATATATGAGACCCAAGGCCCCGAAAAACTCATCCACTGACCGAAGAGCCTGGGAATCAGTAGGTAAAGAGAACGCCCAGGACTCCGGGTCCCCCTGCAGCAGGGAAATAACAACACCCACCCGCTGTTCTTCATTACCAGAGGAGTAAGGATGCAGTTTAAAGTATAGTTTACAGGCCTCACAGAACGTCAAAAACTTGTCCCTTTCCCCAGAAAATCTGTAAGGGAGAGGGACCTTGGGTTCCGCAACAACCTGGTTACCAGTAGCAACCGCTGGGCTTGCGGTCTGTTGTAATTGCTGCTGTTGCTGGAGGACCGACGCCTTCAATCCTGCCACCTCCAAAGACAGGCCATGAAATTGTTCGGACAGAGCAGCAATTGGATCCATACTGGATTCTAAGTAGGTAAAAATTTTTTTTTTTTTTTTTTTTTTTTTTTTTTACCTACACAAAAATAAGGGCCAGATATAATGTAATGACCGGCAACACGCACAGGGAGGAAAACAGGGAAAGCCCTGCCCAAGGGAGAGGGAAGGGTGGTGACCCCTAACTCACCTTGCAGCTGGCACCTGCCTGCCCTGACGTCCCTAGACGGGTTCCTCACCCGTGCGGCGATCACGTGCCTAAACCCTGGCTTTCCCTGAAATGAGCCCTAGATAATGAACGGGCCGGTGGGATCGCTAGTCCTCACCACTGCACTAAGAGGGAAACACCAGGGAGAGGACAGACAAACACAGACAAACACAAACACCCAGGTGGACGGCAACAATTGTCCACAAAGGTCCAACAGGGATCCGGAGGGTAGCGTTCTAAAGCAACAATCAGAGAACGCAGCAACACAGCTCCAGGGGGTCAGAATAGCTGTCCAGGCAGGAAGCTCTATATCTGGCAACCAGAGAAGTGTGAGAGGGGAATATAAGGAGGATTGGGAGTGCTGGACAAGGAACAGCTGAGAGGAGCTACGGATCCCTGAGTGAGCCAAAAGGGTTTGTAAAGCAAAACCAGAAAGCTACAATAAGGAAACTTCCCTATCTGACATAGAGCGTGCAGCCAACCGCTGCGACCTCCTGACCCCGGGTACAACGGAGTCAGGCGTGGCTCTTGACACCCTCGTGACAATGCCAGGGAAAGGAGATATACATAACTCCCCATAGAAACCACATAACAGCCCCATGTTTGGACTCTAGTTGTAGCCAGAAACCAGGCGGATCAATTCAGCCCGTCTCCACCTGCCTACGACATTCTGGTTTGGAGCTATGAACCCTGAAGGGTTTTGTGGGTCATTTAATACCAGCCCAGAAGAGGGGTGAGTAGATCCTTCCCAGATGAGGGGCCAGCTACAGTTTAAAAGGCTTGTGCCAGCAAGCAGGCGGGTCTTTTTCTGAAAGGGGGTCACATCATGCAAATGTGTTTGGAGAGACCTGGAAACCAGCTGACATCACTGTCCTCCATGTGAATACAGCAAAGGAACATTAATCTACCCGGTAACTGACTTGTGCTTAGTGTAATCCTGTTTGTACCATATTACCTGTATTTGAAACCTCAGACCACTGTATATATTCTTAGTGTATATTTTATCTAGTGTGCCCTTAAGGCGATTAAATATATAACTTAATCTTGTGCTGTCTTGTATCTCAATCACAAATCCCCACGTCCGTGGCCTAGTTATAAGCTACCGCGGGTTGGTTTCTCACCCTATATAATCCCGTTAGCGGACCGGGCTTATATCCGACGAGAAGTTGGTGACAGATTACCTGGGCTTAGAAGGCGCTCTTTCGCTGCAGCAGTGAAAAGACTCTCTCAGCTTGTTGCCTCTCTGTGCCTGCGTGCACAGGATGTGTCTGTGTAAACTGTACCAAGCTGACCTTACATGCCCTTCCAGAAGGGCGTAACGTCACGCTTTGGTAACAAGTGGCCATATTGCGCCCCGTAAGCTCTACGTAGGTGATGTCAAACTGGCATGAGGCGTGGTATCCATCACACAAACTACTTACTGTAGCAGCAGCTGCTGTATGCCACTGTTCCCCTGCTTATCGCCACAATCCCGGGGGCCGCGCTCAGCGGTGACCTGTGGTCGGTGCTTTCCATTTCACCACTGCGGTGTGTCTGGAGGTGGTATTGCTTTTGAGGCTCCACAGCTTCCACTCAGCCCTGGACACAGCATGAGGTCAGCTGGTTTCATGTTACACTGCTCTAAGGGCTTAGCGCATCACTCCTTGGGCTGTGTGGGTTAGGTCAGGTGACCTCGCTGACCAACCCTGGCTCTCCTGCAGGTATTTAAGTGGCTCAGCCCTCTTCCCAGATGCCTCAGTGTCAAGGTCCTTGAGTTTGCTGGTTCCTGATACTCTCTTGTGCTCCTGATATATACAGGGAGTGCAGAATTATTAGGCAAATTAGTATTTTGACCACATCATCCTCTTTATGCATGTTGTCTTACTCCAAGCTGTATAGGCTCGAAAGCCTACTACCAATTAAGCATATTAGGTGATGTGCATCTCTGTAATGAGAAGGGGTGTGGTCTAATGACATCAACACCCTATATCAGGTGTGCATAATTATTAGACAACTTCCTTTCCTTTGGCAAAATGGGTCAAAAGAAGGACTTGACAGGCTCAGAAAAGTCAAAAATAGTGAGATATCTTGCAGAGGGATGCAGCACTCTTAAAATTGCAAAGCTTCTGAAGCGTGATCATCGAACAATCAAGCGTTTCATTCAAAATAGTCAACAGGGTCGCAAGAAGCGTGTGGAAAAACCAAGGCGCAAAATAACTGCCCATGAACTGAGAAAAGTCAAGCGTGCAGCTGCCAAGATGCCACTTGCCACCAGTTTGGCCATATTTCAGAGCTGCAACATCACTGGAGTGCCCAAAAGCACAAGGTGTGCAATACTCAGAGACATGGCCAAGGTAAGAAAGGCTGAAAGACGACCACCACTGAACAAGACACACAAGCTGAAACGTCAAGACTGGGCCAAGAAATATCTCAAGACTGATTTTTCTAAGGTTTTATGGACTGATGAAATGAGAGTGAGTATTGATGGGCCAGATGGATGGGCCCGTGGCTGGATTGGTAAAGGGCAGAGAGCTCCAGTCCGACTCAGACGCCAGCAAGGTGGAGGTGGAGTACTGGTTTGGGCTGGTATCATCAAAGATGAGCTTGTGGGGCCTTTTCGGGTTGAGGATGGAGTCAAGCTCAACTCCCAGTCCTACTGCCAGTTTCTGGAAGACACCTTCTTCAAGCAGTGGTACAGGAAGAAGTCTGCATCCTTCAAGAAAAACATGATTTTCATGCAGGACAATGCTCCATCACACGCGTCCAAGTACTCCACAGCGTGGCTGGCAAGAAAGGGTATAAAAGAAGAAAATCTAATGACATGGCCTCCTTGTTCACCTGATCTGAACCCCATTGAGTACCTGTGGTCCATCATCAAATGTGAGATTTACAAGGAGGGACAACAGTACACCTCTCTGAACAGTGTCTGGGAGGCTGTGGTTGCTGCTGCACGCAATGTTGATGGTGAACAGATCAAAACACTGACAGAATCCATGGATGGCAGGCTTTTGAGTGTCCTTGCAAAGAAAGGTGGCTATATTGGTCACTGATTTGTTTTTGTTTTGTTTTTGAATGTCAGAAATGTATATTTGTGAATGTTGAGATGTTATATTGGTTTCACTGGTAAAAATAAATAATTGAAATGGGTATATATTTGTTTTTTGTTAAGTTGCCTAATAATTATGCACAGTAATAGTCACCTGCACACACAGATATCCCCCTAAAATAGCTAAAACTAAAAACAAACTAAAAACTACTTCCAAAAATATTCAGCTTTAATATTAATTAGTTTTTTGGGTTCATTGAGAACATGGTTGTTGTTCAATAATAAAATTAATCCTCAAAAATACAACTTGCCTAATAATTCTGCACTCCCTGTACTTCGTTCCTGGACTCTGCTTATTGTCTGACCCCTGCCTGCTTGCCTTGTCTCTACTGTTGCCGACACGGATTGCCTGACCTGTACCTGTGCTGCCTGCCCTGACCTTTTGCCTGTCTGACTACGCCTCTGCCTAATCCTTTGGTACTGCACTGTTGGTCCTGGTAACGACCCTGCCTGCCTGACTACACATGTACTTCTGGTACCTACCCAGGTATGTCCGCCTGAACCAGCTGCCACTGACTCAGGGATTGCTCTGGAGTAGCCCCTAGCAACTACCCTAATGGCTCAAGTCTATCCTCACCATCTGAGGCTCTAGTGAAAACCAGGTAGTTGCTTAGACACACCCCTCCAGAGAATAGCCAGTCTGTGGCACAGTGAGTTCATACCCGCTGATCCGTGACACTTATTAATGTATTGTTATTATTCATAGTGTTTCCTTGGCTGGCTTAACAAATTTTTCATCACATTATGTGCTGCTTGTTTCCATGGTTACGACCACCCTGCAATCCATCAGCAGTGGCCGTGCTGGCACATTATAGGAAAAAGCGATGGGCTCTCTGGTGGCTGGGACCCTGGGAGCTGACATAGGCAGGTGCTTTATTCTATAGTTTGCAAGTACGACCACCATGGATGGATTGCAGGGTGGTCACAACTAGAGATGAGCGAATTTCTCAAAAATTTGATTAGGCCGGTTCGACTAATTTCCAAAAAGATTTGATTCGGTCCAAATTTATTTGCGGCGAATCGCATTAAAAAACTGCTATTTTCTGGCTGCAAAGAGCCTGTATAGTGGTGTAGAACACTGTGCTTTGCAGTAACACGCATAGGGAGTCTGCTGTGGCACTGAAACAATACTGTGAGTCAGTATGACAAGCACATGGCAGGCGTCTCTCTTATAAGAAATATAAAGAACCGTGCAGAGGCCCAAGATCCTACTGTAGCGTGAAAGAGCGCACTCCTTTTACACCGTCGTCAGCTTATTCCACATGGATGTCTACAGAACCTGTTCTATTAAACACTTATACAAGTAGAGCCCCCCTGACAGAGTGGAGAGGGTGTCAGCAGTAAGTTTGTGCTGACGTCACTGAATTATTTTCCCCTTCCTCTGATCCGTCAGAACAATAACTTAATAATAATTTTGGGTGGACAGGTGAGTTCTCCTTTGGGTAACTATGGCCCCCGCCACACTAAACACCCACTCTGATGCGACAGTACTGGCTGGGCAGGACAGCTTTTCCAGGGCATACTCGGCCAGTTGCGGCAAAAAATCCAGTTTGGCTGCCCAGTAGTCCAGCGGATCTTCAATGTCAATTAGAAGGGTGCTGTCCAAGTATGCCACCACTTGCTGATTTAGGTTCTGCTCCAGGTCTAGCTGTTGCTACTGGTGAGTAGAAAGCTGCTCATCATCGACTCTAGACTCAAGCTGCTGCTGATGGAGCTGGTACTGCTCTTCCCCCCCCCCCCCGCCACAGCAGCCATAGCAGTGGAACGAGAGCACAGATGACTCCCCGGTCAGACCTGCTAGAGGATGGAAGATGGCGCAGATAGGCAGCGGCCAACTGACTACATAGGATGTCTCGATAGTAGTTCAGTTTGTCCTCTATCTCAGTGGGTGTAAAAAAGGCCCCCATTTTGGACCATAAGTCATCCATCTGCCGAATGATGACAATTCGGATGTCACTACCCAAGCAAGTGAGCATGCAGCGGGCCATTTGCACAAGTGACTCGGAGGAACACCCTGCCTCCATCTCCACTGCATACTGCCACGGTGCGTCTGGGTCATCTGGCTCATCTTCCTCATCTCCCTCTTGCTCCTCTGGCTGCTCCTGCTCCTTCTCTCCTGTCACCTGTGTAGAAAAAACACCCATTTCGCTACACATTGCTTGTGCTCCAATGTCCTCCTTCTCCAGTTCAGTCCCCACAGGGCTCATGGGGCCATGAGATCTAGGCACCATGTCTCCAGTCTCCGATTTTTTTTTATGAAGAACATGGAGCAGTTCCTCCCCTGTGTGATTCTGTTCGCCCAGGCAAACAAGGTGCAGAACAGCGTAACACCGCCATGTGCTGCACATGTGGTATTCTGGAGGGGCACAGTGAATTATCCCTGCAGTGGAGGCTGAGGACACCGTGAAGGATGAGGAGGCAGAGGCGGACATTGTCGCAGGATCAACGGCGTGAGAACGTGGAGGCGGAAGCGGTGTCACCTGACCAAGTTGCTAGTGTAACTGTGCAGAAACCACATTCACCCAGTGGGCCATAAAGGACATATATTGTCCTTAACCGTAGTTACAGCTCCACACGTCAGCACTGCCATGCACTTTAGCAGACACCGACAGGCTCAAGGACTGGCCCACCTTCTGTTGTACATATCTGCGCAGGGCTGGAACTGCCTTTTTGGCAAAGAAATGACAGCTTGGGACTCTCCACCTCGACTCGGCACAAGCCATCAGTTCTCTGAAATGTGCAGAGTCCACCGCTTGGAAAGGGAGGGACTGCAGCATCAGCAACTTGGCCAGGAGCACATTCAGCTTTTGCGTCATTGGATGAGTGCACACATACTGTTGTATCTTGGAAATCGCTTTGGTGATCGATTGCTGATGGAATGACAGACGAGGAGTAGGAGAGCGAGGAGCAGGAGCATCAGGACTGATAGATGATGGGAAGGACAGACAGCTTCCTTCGGCTGAGGTGGTGGAACCTTGACTGCCTGAAATTGGGTGCGTGTCACTGGGTGATGCAGCGGTTGCTGCAGCAGGCTGGACCAACACATTGGAGCCAAGGTTCTCCCAGGCCACTTTATTGTGACGCTGCATATATTGAAGCAGGGCCGTGGTGCCAACATTGGCACCCTGGCCATACTTCACCTTCTGCCTACACATTCGGCAAATGGCCATGTTTACCTCCTCCAGCAGCTTAACAAAAAACTGCCACACCGCCGAGTAGGTGATTTTACCCCAAACACTCTGCGCGCTGACTGACTGCTACCGCCGCTGCCTCTGTAAACCCCTGCACCAACACTTTTCCGTCAGGTAGGGTCCTGCGAAGCGGGTGGTCTACCCCGGGAATGTTTGGCTCCCGACCTCCCACTGCTGCCACCCTGCTGACTCCCGGTCATGCTACCGACTTGCTGGCTCCGCTGCTGCCTTACGCGCAAGCTGCCACCCTCTTCTCCCGATGATGATGAAGCCCCTTCGTCACCCGGCTCACAATTGCGATCAGCTACATAATCATCGAGTACTGTCTGCATGTCACTGATATCCTCATCAACGGTCTCTGAGCCAGGAGCTTGACCGCTCACAACACCAGCTCCCATGCCACTCTCCTCATCACTACTTGCCCGCCTACCGTAGGAAGCGGCGGATGTCTCCTCCAGATCTTGGCTGCGCAGTAGCTGCTGACTGTGCTCTAGTACCTCGTCCTCGCTGTATAGTGGAACTGAGCCCACAGCATATAATACTTCTCTGGCTGAAGGAACAGAAAAGGACAGAGGCAGATTAAGGACATGTGAGGGCACAGGGCCTGATGCCTGGCCATGCCAACTAAGGGTTGTGTCTGACAAACCAACGACTCTTGGCTGGGGGTGTCTGATGTCACTTGGGGTGAAGTGGATGACTGAGTCAACCATTCAAGAACTGCTGGGTTGCTGGTCAAGACATGACTGCTAGATGACACCAGGAGCTCAGGCCTCTCGAAGTGACCCCTGCTGCCATATCCCCTTACTCTGCTGCGACCTATGCCAGAAACATTTAGGCCTCTGTGCTCTCCTGTGCAGGGCCTGTCACTTCTGTCTGACATACTGATATGCTGTTAAATCAAATAAATAAAAAGGAAATTATTGCACCCCAAAAAAGACAGTCATTTTCTCACTTCACCACACAAAGGATAATAAGTTCCTTTTTTTCCACTAATACACCCCACAAAAGGCTTTAGTACATATAACTGCACCGCTGAATGGCAAATAATATATATTTTTTGTTACTAATACACTGCAAAAAGGGCTGTAATTTTCTCACTTCACCACACGACTAATAAGCCCTTTTTTCCCACTTATACATGCCAAAAAAGGCTTTAAAACATATAACTGCACCTCACAAGGACTAATAAGACATAGAAATATTTCAGTGTAATTGTCATGGTCTTACCTTCTTGCTGTTCTCCTTCGTTTGACATGTGCTGGTGGCCATCTTGGTTTCTGGGTTTCTTGTAGCCTCCCACCCTGCGGCTTCTCTTCGGAAGGTATTCGATGTGCCGGCTCATGCTGCCTCTGCTGCGAAGCTCCTTATGTCCATCAGACAGGGTTCACGATCCGTAGCTGAATACGCCATTGAGTTTCGTACCCTGGCAGCAGAGGTGGGCTGGAATAATGAGGCTCTGGTCGCTGCTTTCTCTCATGGTCTCTCGGATGCCTTGAAGGATGAGGTTGCAGCTAAGGACCTACCAGTGGAGCTCGAGTCTCTTATTTTTTTCCTGATTTTGATTGACACCAGACTCAGGGAGAGACCTTCCTTTAAGGAGAGCCTGCGGAGGTCTTCTAACAGATTGGCGCCTACGTTTGCTGTCCCACCCGTGCCTCCCTCTCCTCCCACGCCTCCTGGGGATGACTTGTCTGGGGGTGAACCCATGCAGCTGGGGTTTGCTCGCCTGTCCGAGGGGGAGAGGGTACTCCGGAGACGCGAGGGCCGATGCATGTACTGTGGTCTCGGTGGGCATTTTCGGTTGGCATGCCCGAACCGTCCGGGAAACGCTCGCACCTGAGATCCTGTCGGGGGCAGATCTTGGGTGGAGTCTCCTCGTCCCCGGTTTCCCGTGTTGACAAACCACTGATTACTGTTGTCCTCTCCTGGGTCGGGGGCTCGGTGACGACCCAGGCGTTGGTGGACTCTGGTGCTGGTGGTTTGTTCATTGATAGTGTGTTCGCTGCCGCCAATTCCATTCCTCTGCAGCCTCGAGGTTCCCCACTGGCTCTTGAGGCGATAGACGGCAGACCCCTTCTGCCGCCACACGTGACTCAGGAGACCCTTCCAGTGGGGATGGCCATTGGTGCCGTTCACAGAGAGTCGGTCTGTCTCCAGGTTATTTCGTCTCCACACTACTCGGTGGTCTTGGGGTACCCCTGGCTCCAGAAGCATAATCCGACTTTCGATTGGAGATCGGCCAAGATCCTCTCGTGGTCACCGCAGTGTGGGGCTAGTTGCATCCATGGGCCTGTCAAGTTGCTGTGTACTTCCTCGGACTCTCTGTTGCCTCCTGAATACGAGGAGTACCGGGATGTATTCGATAAGGTGCGTGCGGTTGCCCTACCTCCGCACCGCCCATACGATTGTGCCATAGAGTTACAATCTGGTGCCGTTCCTCCTCGTGGCAAAGTCTATCCACTGTCGGTAGCGGAGAATGAGGCCATGGAGGAGTACGTGAGGGAGGCGCTTTCACGCGGACACATTCGCAAATCCTCGTCCCCGGCAGGGGCTGGATTTTTCTTTGTGAAAAAGAAGGGCGGTGAGTTGAGGCCTTGCATCGATTACAGGGGTCTCAATCGCATCACGATCAAGAACGCTTACCCGATACCCTTGATTTCCGAGCTGTTCGATCGCCTCAAAGGGGCCACGGTCTTTACCAAACTCGACCTGAGGGCGGCATATAACCTGGTAAGGATCAAGGCGGGCGATGAGTGGAAGACCGCGTTTAACACCAGGACCGGTCATTATGAATCCTTGGTTATGCCCTTTGGGTTGTGCAATGCGCCCGCAGTCTTCCAGGAATTCATCAACAATGTTTTCCGTGACCTGTTGCAGCAGTGTGTGGTGGTCTATTTGGATGACATCTTGGTATACTCTGAATCCATGGAGGCCCACATTCTGGATGTCAGACAAGCTGTTCGGTAAGCTTGAGAAATGCGAATTTCACCGATCCCAGGTAACCTTCTTAGGTTACATCATTTCCGCTGAGGGGTTCTCCATGGATCCTGAGAAGGTTTTGGCTGTCTTACAGTGGCCCCAGCCCAGTGGTCTTCGTGCCCTGCAGCGCTTTTTGGGCTTCGCCAATTATTATCGGAAGTTCATCAGGGACTTTTCCATGCTAGCCAAGCCTCTCACGGATCTGACCAGGAAGGGCAGTAATCCCCAGGTCTGGCCGCTCGAGGCCATCCGAGCTTTTGAGGCTCTAAAGTCCGCCTTCGTGTCGGCTCCGATTCTGTCGCATCCCAAGCCTGGGTTGCCTTTTGTCCTCGAGGTGGACGCATCTGAGACGGGAGTAGGCGCCCTTCTGTCTCAGCGTAGAACACCAGAGGGTCCTCTGCTTCCTTGTGGGTTTTACTCCCGGAAACTGTCTTCCGCGGAGTGCAACTATCGATTGATGACAGGGAGTTATTGGCCATCGTGCAGGCCCTTAAAGAATGGAGGCACTTGCTCGAGGGCTCGGTGGTTCCGGTTCTCATCCTGACGGACCACAAGAATCTGACCTACCTCTCTGAGGCCAAGAGATTGACACCACGTCAGGCCAGATGGGCTCTGTTCTTGTCACGTTTTAATTACGTGGTCTCCTACCTACCCGGTTCCAAGAACATCAGAGCGGATGCCTTATCACGGCAGTACTCCGAGCTGTCCGGGGAGGAGTCGATTCCGACTTCGGTCATACCTCCGAATCAGATCCTGGCCGCCATTCGCACCAGCCTGACCTCTCCCCTGGGTGAGCAGATTTTGGCGGCTCAATCTGGTGCTCCCTCTGGGAGACCCAACGGCAGATGTTTTGTGCCTGAGGAGTTGCGCACTCGGTTGTTGCGAACCTATCATAACTCCAAGGCCGCGGGGCATCCTGGAAAGAATCAGCTGTCCTGGGCTGTTTCACGTCTGTTCTGGTGGCCTTCTCTACGTTCCGACATCGCCACATATGTAGCGGCATGCTCTGTTTGTGCCCAGAGTAAGTCCCCTCGGCACCTTCCGTTGGGCCTTTTGCAACCCATAGCCACCGGGGAGCGTCCATGGTCACACCTGGGGATGGATTTCATTGTGGACCTCCCTGCATCCCGAGGCCATACGGTCATTCTCATGATTGTGGATCGGTTTTCCAAAATGTGCCACTGTGTTCCTCTCAAGAAGTTACCCTCTGCACAAGAGTTGGCCTCGATTTTTGCCAGGGAGGTCTTCCGGTTGCACGGTTTGCCCAAGGAGATTGTGTCGGATCGGGGGAGTCAGTTTGTGTCCAGGTTCTGGCGCGCCTTTTGCTCCCAGTTGGGGATTCATCTCTCTTTCTCCTCGGCCTACCACCCTCAGTCCAATGGGGCCGCAGAACGATCCAATCAGGCCTTGGAGCAATTCCTTCGTTGCTATGTCTCCGATCACCAAGACAATTGGGTTGACCTCCTGCCTTGGGCTAAGTTTGCTAGGAACACGGCGGTGAACTCTTCCTCTGGGACGTCTCCCTTCATGGCCAATTATGGGTTCCAATCTGCCGTGTTACCGGAGGTATTCTCTCCCCAGGATATTCCGGCTGTGGAGGATCACCTTTCCGTCCTACGTGCTTCTTGGGTACAGATCCAGAGGTCCCTTGAGGTCTCTGCGCAGCGCCAGAGACTCCAGGCTGATCGCAGACGAGCGCCCGCTCCTTCTTACCAGGTCGGAGACCGCGTATGGTTGTCCACCCGCAACCTCAACCTTCGAGTGCCCACTCCCAAGCTGGCGCCTCGCTTTGTTGGTCCCTTCCGAGTGCTTCGCAGGGTAAACCCGGTAGCCTATGCCCTTGCGCTTCCTCCTGGCATGCGGATCTCCAACGTGTTTCATGTCTCCCTGTTGAAGCCACTGGTGTGTAATCGTTTCACTTCCTCGGTTCCTCGGCCTCGTCCGGTCCAAGTGGGCAATCGTGAGGAGTATGAGGTGAGCAATATCCTGGACTCACGCCTGGTCCGCGGTCGGGTGCAGTTTTTGGTCCATTGGCGTGGTTATGGTCCAGAGGAGCGTTCCTGGGTTCCCTCCGCAGATGTCCATGCTCCTGCCTTGCTCCGAGCCTTCCATGCACGCTTCCCTCAGAAACCGTTCTTTACTCCGCGGAGGAGGGGCCCTTGAGGGGGAGGTACTGTCATGGTCTTACCTTCTTGCTGTTCTCCTTCGTTTGACATGTGCTGGCGGCCATCTTGGTTTCTGGGTTTCTTGTAGCCTCCCACCCTGCGGCTTCTCCTTCCCACTGGGAGGAGCTGGATGCCTAGCTCATATATATAGGAGGTCTGTGGCTTCAGTTCCTTGCTTGGTCCTCCTGTGTTCACATGCTTCTAAGACTGCTGCTGCTTCTGGTTCCTGATCCTGGCTTCGTCTGACTACCCTGCTGGTTCCTGATCCAGGCTTCGTCTGACTACCCTGCTGGTTCCTGATCCAGGCTCCATCTGACTACCCTGCTGGTTCCTGATCCAGGCTTCGTCTGACTACCCTTCTGGTTCCTGACCTCTGGCTTCGCAAGACCCTGCTTCGGTTTAGCCATCCGTTTGGACTTTTGCCTTACAGCTTGATTTTCAATAAAGCCTTCTTATTTCCACTTATCTCTTGTTGTACGTCTGGTTCATGGTTCCGTGACAGTAATAAACCCTGTATCACACAGCACTTGCACCCCAATAACAAGGGAGATTTTCTGGAATTAGAGTTAATATCTGTTTCAAACCTGAAATGACCAGCAGTACAATGGCAATTTGGATCCCCAGTCAGTGCAGCAAGGTGTAATAGGATTGTTCCTATTACCCAGGCTGTAAACACCCCTATTGAACCATGTTCTGCTTCAATACTGTGGAATAATTTCAACCTATCCTTTCCCTACACTTCTAATGCTCTTTCCCTGAACTTCTATTCAGCAAAATAAAAGTTTTCAAGTCTTTTTTAGAACTTTCCCTAGCGCCTGCTGATATCTCTCTCTGCACTAAGCAGACTGGAAAATGGCTGAATCCAAGATAGCTGAGGCTATTTATAAGGCTGTGACATTACAGGGGCTGGCTGGCTGCTGATTGGCTACATGCATTGCAGGCATTCTGGGTGATCCCTCGTTCCCAGAGTTCTTTGCTCCATGTCATAACATGTGCAGCAGCCATTTTAGGAAAAAATGCGATTCGTTACCACAAAGCGTGAGGAAATTAGGATTCGGTGCAAATTTTTCCTGAAATTCGGATCGAATTCCACTTCGTCAACTTCGATTCGCTCATCTCTAGTCATAACAATGGAAACAAGCAGTGTATAATGTAAAATGAATCCAGCCAGCAAAGGAAGCAATACGGACAGTCACAATACATTAGTAAGTGGCTTTTATTAACTTTCTCTGCATGAAAAATGCTACTTGCAGAAGTGAGACAACCCCTTTAAGGAAGCAAATTGAACTTAGTTCTCTGTCTTTAAGACTGCATCACACTGACTTACATTCATCACATTTAAAAGTGTTTCTGGATATTGGAAACTAGGGTCAACATGGCTTTATGTTTCTGGGGATGTTGAAAGTAAAACATTTGAAATTCACTGAAGAAATAGCGAAAGCAGAGGATATAGGGTTACATCTGTTTGAAATTAGTGGTTACACTCGCAGGACAGTCTGTCTGCTATGGAATAACATGAGCAATGTCTTTAACCTCAGCTGATACGTTCCCTCAGCAGGGTGCTGGAATAATCTCTCATTTATTTCCATTGTAAGCCTTTGGTCGAAACCGTTATCTGCCCTTTAAGATCCGTAATTACTCAGGTTGCATTGTTAGCAGGATTTGAATTACAATGTTCTTTACGGAACAAGCCCACGCATATCATAAAAGATCAAACTCCTAATTTGCTGACAAAACTGACAAAACTGCCTGTGAAGAGGTCATGACTTCAGTCATAGTATATTGTAGCTGTCTTCAAATGTTGCTTTTTTTCCCTCTTAAACAATGAAATAATGAGAGGGAGAACAAACTACTAATTTTCTCAGTTAACATACAAATTCTGCATAATTGATAAACCTTTGTACCAACTTTGCTACACGCAGGGAAATTAGTGAAACCATATTGTTGTGTTGTGTTTAAGAAATTGTCCCCTCATCTGTTAGGATTAAAGGGCTTGCTTGGCTATTTTTGGGAATCCCATAACCAACATTGGAGGGTGGTTATTGCTGAAAACAGACATTTAACCCCTCAGATGCTGTGGTTAAATTTGACCATGACATCTAAGGATTATTCCAGAGAGCGCTGCGCTCCCAGGAGTCAAATGCTTACTCATGAATGATCCAAAACTACCACAGCAATAGTTTCTATTTTGCCCTGTCCAGGGCAGAGCTCCATAGGAATATATTGAATCTCCCATAGGCTGCAATGCTAATTCATTGAGGTCTATGCAGTCTATGGGAAAAGAGATCTAAAGATCCATAATATTAGTGTAAAAGAAAAATAAATATATTTTTTAAATATAATATATAGAGATGAGCGAATTTTTCAAAAATTAGATTTGGCCGGTTCAGCAAAGTTTTTGAAAAAATTTGGTTTGATCTGAATTTATTTGTGGCAAATTGAGTTAGAAAATTGCTATTTCTTGGCCGCAGAGAACCTTTATAGTGGTGTAGAACACTGTGCCTTGCAGTAACATGCATAGGGAGTCTGCTCTGTTAGTGAAATAATACTGTGATCCATTATGATATTCAGATAACAGGCGTCGCTCTTAGAATCACTGCACACTTCACTTATTTGAGCAGTCACGGGGCCAAAACTGAAAAGAATAAACTCAGTCTTACAGGTCGATGTTAGCGCCAAGAAGAAGCGCACTCCTTTTACACCGTCGTCAGCTGATTCCACATAAATGTTTACAGAACCTGTTCTATTAAACGCGTATACAAGTAACCCCCCCCCCCCCCCGAAAGGTGAGGGTGTCAGCAGTAAGTTTGTGTTGACGTTATTTTGCCCTTCCTCTGATCCGTCAAAAAAGCAGGATTGGATCCAAAACAGAGATGACTCATAAATGGAATATCTGCATGTCTTCTGTGTTTTGTACCCACTCCTGCTTTTGGCTACCAAATCACAAGCCAATTCTGATGGGACCATACAGGCCTTACAGCTGCTACACAGACAGGATCCGTTGTGCGTCTCATTTTTCCTTCCTTCTGACAGATCAGAAAAAGGGTCAAATAAATGATAATGTCAGCCAGGTCGAAAGGCAAAATAGTGGCCCACTCATGAAGTGTGGAGGGTGGGAACAGCATGAGAAGTCCACAGAGTGGCCCTATGACATTGTGGTGAGGTGGAAGCGGCATGAGGAGACCACAGAGTGCCCCGATGACAAAGTCTGGAGATGGCAGCAGCATCAGGAGGAGGCCACAGAGTGGCACAATGACAGTGTGGAGGTGGCGGCAGCATCAGGAGACCACCGAGTAACCTGGTGACATAGTGTGGAGGTGGCAGCAGTATCAGGAGGCCACAGAGTGGCACAATGACAGTGTGAAGGTTGCATCAGGTGGCCAAAAAGTGGCACAATGAGAGAGTGTGGAGGTGGCGGCAGCATCAGGAGGAGGCCACAGAGTAACACAATGACAGTGTGGAGGTGGCAGAAGCATTAGAAGGCCACAAATTCGCAAAGTGACATAGTGTGGAGGTGGCAGCAGCATGAAGAGACTACAGAGTGGCAAGGTGACATAGTGTGGAGGTGGTAGCAGCATCAGGAGACCACAGAGTGGCAAGGTAACATAATGTGCAGATGGAAGCAGCATCAGGAGGCCACAGAATGGCAAGGTGACAAAGTGTGGAGGTGGAAGCAGCATAAGGATTCCACAGAGTGGCAAGGTGACATAGTGTGGAGGTGGCAGCAGCATAAGGAGACCACAGAGTTTCATAGTGACATAGTGTGGAGGTGGCAGCAGCATCAGAGGACCACAGATTGAACCGGTGACAGAGTGGGGAGGTGGTAATACCAGTACCAGTTGAAGATGGTGGGTGAAAGAAGGAGCACTTGGCATCAGATGTGTGGCATCAGGCTGGTGGCAGCATCAGAATAGTAGCTGAGGGAGGTAGCCAGAAGAAATCAGTCTCTTTTGTCAAAGTGTTGGTGTGGCACCATGGATGATCTAGTCTGATGCATCAGGCATTGATGGGTGGAAATCCTGGCTGATCCACGCCTGATTCATCTTGATAAAGGTCAGTCTCTCCACATTTTGGGTGAACAGGCGAGTTCTTCTTGGGGTAACTATGGCCCCCGCCGCCCTAAACACCCGCTCTGATGCCACACTACTGGCCGGGTAGGACAGCTTTTCCAGGGCAAACTCGGCCATTTGCGGCCACAAATCCAGTTTGGCTGTAGTCCAGCAGATCTTCAATGACAGCTGGCAGGGTTCACTCCAAGTATGCCACCACCTGCTGGTTCAGGTCCTGCTCCAGGTCTGCCTGCTGGTGAGCAGTTTCTTCATTTTGCAGATGAAGAAAGCTACTCATCAGCGACTGTAGACTTAGGCTGCTGCTTACGGAGCTGGTACTGCTCCTGCCACCCCACCCCTCCCCAGCAGCCATGGCAGTGGAATGTGAGCACAGAGGGCACCCCGGTCAGACCTGTAAGAGGATGGACGATGGCTCAGATAGTCAAAGGCCAACTGACTACATAGAATGCCTCTATAGTAGTTCAGTTTATCCTCCCTTTCAGCGGGTGTAATAAAAGGCCCCCTTTTTGGACCTGTAGCGAGGGTCCAAAAAGGCAGAGAGCCAGAAGTCATCCCTCTTCCTAATGGTGACAATTTGGCTGTCACTACACAAGCAAGTGAGCATGCATCGGGCCATTTGCGCAAGTGACTTGAATGGACTCCCTGCTTCCATCTCCACTGCATACCGCCATGGTGTGCCTGGGTCCTCTGCCTCATCTTCCTCATCATCCTGTAGTTCCTCTGCCTTCTCCTGCTCCTCCTCTCCTGTCACCTGTGTACAAAAACCACCCATTTTGCTACACATTTCTTGTGCTCCAATGTACTCCTCCTCCAGTTCAGCCTCCACAGGGCTCATGTGGCAGTGAGATCTAGGCGCCACGTCGCTCCAGTCCTCTGACCAGCCAGCCATGACATGAAGTAGTGGAATGACATTGTTCATCCCGTAGTCCTAGCGACTGACAAATAACGTGGCCTCCTCAAAGGGCCTGAGCAAATGGCACTTGTCACGCTTGAGCTGCCACAGGCTGACATCAGAGATACACAGGGGACAACTCCTGTCCACTTTGATCATCGAGAAATCGTTTATGGCCTTTCTCTGTTCATTCAGTCGGTCCAACATATGGAGGGTAGAATTCCAATGAGTGGAAACATCGCATATTAGCCTATGTTGGGGGATGCCGTTCTGCCGCTGCAGCTCAAGGAGGGTGTGCTTTGCGGTGTACGAGTGGCTGAAGTGCATTCAAAGTTTCCTAGCCATTTTTAGGATGTCTTTCAGATGGGTGGAAGACTTCAGGAACTGCTTGACAACCAGATTGAACACGTGTGCAATGCAGGGCACATGGCTCATCCCTCCTTGATGCAGTGCCGACACCATGTTCTTCCCGTTGTCACCATGGTTCAGATTTTGAGTAGAGATGTTGCGAACATAAAATTTTCCACTCGCGAACGCAAATTTTTGCAAATGTTCGCGAACGGGCGAACCGGGTGAACCGCCATTGACTTCCATGGGCAGGCAAATTTTAAAACCCACAGGGACTCCTTCTGGCCACAATAGTGATGGAAAAGTTGTTTCAAGGGGACTAACACCTGGACTGTGGCATGCCGGAGGGGGGTCCATGGCAAAACTCCCATGGAAAATTACGTAGTTGACGCAGAGTCTGGTTTTAATCCATAAAGGGCATAAATCACCTAACATTCCTAAATTGTTTGGAATAATGTGCTTTAAAACATCAGGTATGATGTTGTATCGATCAGGTAGTGTAACGGTTACGCCCGCTTCACAGTGACAGACCAAACTCCCTGTTTAACGCACCGCAAACAACCGCAAACAGTCCATTTGCACAACCGCAATCTCCCCATTTGCACATCCCATTTGGTCTCTTCCTCCACCTAGCCACGTACAACACCAAGGGTCCCCGAATGGTGACAACAAGCCCCCTGGGACGCCTGCTGTGTTTGGTCTTCCACCTCCTCAAAGCCACCTTCCTCCTCTGACTCCTCTTCTTCAGACTCATCTCTCTGCGTTGCCTCTCTCTGCGTTATTATAAGGTGTGTTAAGTAGTACTACTCCTATCAGTTTAATCCCTGTTACGTCCACTAGTATTATTATTATTAATATTATTATAAGGTGTGTTAAATAGTACTATTCCTATCAGTTTAATCCCTGTTACGTCCCCTATCAGGGGACGTTTATATGGCATCGATTTTAGGAACCGGGAGATGAAAAAAGATGCTTGGTCAGTCCTCTTAATTCCAATTTGGGGCACTGCGCGTGCGCTGTGTAATGTACTGTGCAATCCCAATATGTGTGGTGTGTTAAGTAGTACTATTACTATCAGTTTAATCCCTGTTACGTCCCTATCAGGGGACGTGTATGGAATAGATTTTAGACAACCACAAAGAGTTGTCAATAGTTGACACATTTATGACATAAATTGTATTCCTCTATGCGTCAATCTTGGTGTAGTGATGACTGTGCTCGTGCGCACGTTTGGGAGATTGCAGGCGATGGGGGTTTTCAAAGCCTATGGTCGTGCTGAGGTAGTTCAGTGACAGTTAAGTGACCCAGAAAACAATGATTCTGCACTGTGGGCCCATTGTTGGCCTAGTAGGCTTTAATGATCACCTTAGATGATCACAAAGAAAATGTATGTTTTTTCTATGCAAAATTATCCAGCCGATTGCTTTTGGTCTGTTCACAATGAAGCAACGACCTTATCATCTGGGGTGTGCCAACATTGCCATTGCCAACACACTCATAGAGGTGGTCGCTTCATTGTGATACGCAAGCCCCTTCACCACAACAAGGTAACGATCACGAAGGGGAATTGACACATGTATCTTTTTTTGTTTGGTTTTTGAAGCCACAGTGCAGCACCAGAGGCCAGAAAAATTAGGCATGTACACATGCCTGAAAAACTAGGTATTGTTGCAGCCGCTGCAACAATTGATGTTTCCCAGGCAGAAAGTGCCCTAAAACATTGCGGTTTGAACCCTAGTTGGTGGCGGATAAGTCACGCAAGTCATCCGGCATTCAGAGATAAAATACAGCATCGTGTGGACCATTTTTAGCCCAAGGCAGCTCATCTCAGTCATCAGGCCTTTTTTAGTCGAATGTATCACCCACTGTCAGTCCCTTCGGGATCCAGCCCTCATTCATCTTAATAAAGGTTAGGTAATCTAGACTTTTTTGACCTAGGCGACTTCTCTTCTCAGTGACAATACCTCCTGCTGCACTGAAGGTCCTTTCTGACAGGACACTTGAAGCGGGGCAGGCCAGAAGTTCTATCGCAAATTGGGATAGCTCAGGCTACAGGTCAAGCCTGCACACCCAGTAGTCAAGGGGTTCATCGCTCCTCAGAGTGTCGATATCTGCAGTTAAGGCGAGGTAGTCTGCTACCTGTCGGTCAAGTGGTTCTCTGAGGGTGGACCCCGAAGGGCTGTGGCGATGCGTTGGACTTAAAAAGCTCTGCATGTCCTCCATCAACAACACGTCTGTAAAGCGTCCTGTCCTTGCCGGCGTGGTCGTGGTAGGAGGAGGATTACTTTCACCTCTTCCCCTGTTAGATTCCCGTTGTGCTGTGACATAAACCTTATAGGCTGTGTAAAGCATACTTTTAAATTTATTTTGGAACTGCTGCATCTTTTCCGATCCGGTAATTCGGTAACATTTGCAGTATTCCATTTTTGAGAGATGAAAGAGATGCAATCAGTTATGCAAATACCACAGTGGCTATAAAAGACAACCAAAGGTCACTTACCACTCAGATGCTACCTCTGAAGATTGTAAAGATGATGCCGGACCATATTCGTTTTGGATTTCAGGCACTAATTCTGGTTTCACGCTGGAGAAGACATCTTCGAGCCAGACGGCGTCATAAGCGTCGCTATTGGGTGCATCCAATAACCTCTGAAAGAATAAGAAGGGAAGCTTTTGGAACTCTGTTTCTGGAATTGAGGGATCATCCAGAAAAGTTTTTTAATTACTTACGGATGACTGTAGAAAGTTTTGATGACCTCTTACAACGTGTGTCACCTCACATCCAAAGATAAGACACCACTTTCCGCCACTGTGTTTCCCCCAGCAGAACGCCTATTGCTGACCATAAGGTAAAGAACATTGTAATAATTATTATATATTGCTAAAAAAAAAAATAGTATACATTTTTTACATTTATATTTTTGGTTTTAAAGTGACACCATAAATCTTTGTGAACCAAAATTTCCTAAGTTATCCTGGCATCACTACACAAAGTGCATAATTGGAGCTACAAATGAGGCTCAGCATTATTATTTTGACTTCAATATCTTGTATGCCCATATATTGGGCATTTACGATGTTTAAAGCACTGTGATCAATATTGTTCGCCATGGAGAGCCAGTTTTATCGTAGCATTTTCTAAAAAATAGTTTAGGCCGCAGAAAATTTTGACCGAACAAATGAATGGCCATAAGGTACCATAGAATTGTGTCCGATTGATGTACCTTGTATATTATTTTTTTTAAAGTATTTACTAGGACTTACCCTATATTTTGTTTGTTTTAGGTTTCTGCCAAGTGGAGAATGTTTCAGCTCACTCCATTTTAAATTTCGCCTTGGGATAATTATGAAGGAGACATGCTGTGTTTTGTGGGAACAACTGCATGATGAATTTATCCCACATCCAACTCGACAGCATTGGACAGAAATAGCAGAATTTTTTTTCCAAACTGCATCGATGCGGTAGACGGGAAACATATTAGGATTATCAAGCCCCAAGGAATGGGATCAGAATTTTTCAACTACAAGAAATATTTCTCGATCATCCTAATGGCCATCGCAGATGCCCAATATCGTTTTGTTGCTGTCGACATAGGGGCCTATGGACGCACCAACGATTCAATGGTTTTTAAAAATTCTTATATGGGCCGTAGTCTATATAACAGGCAATTTGATTTTCTTCTGCCTCAACCACTGGCAGGTACAGATGGCTCACCCATGCGGTTTGTATTGGTTGGTGATGAGGCCTTCCAAATGCGTGGAAATCTTCTGAAACCGTATTCCAGCCGTGGATTGGATTTAAAAAAACGCACATTCAACTACTGCTTGACCAGGGCTCGAAGGTTGGTTGAATGCACATTTGGGATTTTGGTTGCAAAATGGAGGGTTTTCACTAAACCCATTCATATGAAGGTAGAATCGGTTGACCAGGTGGTAAAGTCTGCTGTTGTGTTACACAACTACCTCCTTAAAAAAGAACCACTAAATTTGGAACAGATACCGGAGGACAGCGACATGGCAAGCATTCAAAGTTTTGGACCACGGTCAAATGTAGCGGTTGCACGGATGAGAGACTGTTTTGCGGATTATTTGTGCTCAGATGCAGGAAGGGTGGACTGGCAGGACCGATTTGTATAAACATTTTGTGATTAATTTAAAAATAACCGTTAAGTTCTGTTTGTTTGCTGGTGGTTACAGTGTGGTGTATTGTTGTATATTGGATTTTTTGTTCAATAAATATTGTTTATCAATGTACTTGTAATTTTTTTTTGTATATTTATGTTCCCACACTTGAGGAGCAACACATTCTTGCGTCGCTCCACTGGCGCTGGGATATTAGGTCCAGCTTGTTATCGACACTAATGTTCAATCTACCGACGCTTGAGGAGCGACACATACTTGTGTCGCTCCACTAGCCCTGGGAGATTTTGTCAGTCCTGTTATCGAGACTCTTGTTCAATCTCCCCACGCTAGAGGAGTGACACATACTTGTGTCGCTCCACTGGCACTGGGAGATTTTGTCAGGCCTGTTATAGAGACTCTTGTTCAATCTGCCCATGCGAGAGGAGCGACACATACTTGTGTCACTCCACTGGCGCTGGGAGATTTGTTAAGGCCTGTTCTACATACACTATAAGTTATCTCCTATCGCTGGTGGAGCGACCCAAGTATTGGTTGCTTCAAAAGCGATGTGAGATGTTAAATTTTTGAAAACACTGTTTAAATATATTTTATTTTAAAATGTCATTTTTTTTAAATAGTATAAATAGAAACTTTATATATAAAAAAAAGGCTACAAATGCCTGTATGTAGGCCCAGTTGGAGTAGAAGGTTGGGTGGTGGAGGGCAGAACACGGTTTGGTCCCCCTCGGTCCTGTTCTTGTGCCCCTGTGGACATATAAGTGTGTGTTGGGGCAAGTATGACAGAGGGAGTATGCAATCTGGAGGGGGGGCAGGAGAAGGAGTTGACCGAGCAAGAGTAAAGGGAAACTGGTTGCAGAAAAGTTATGAGGAGGAGAAGAAGAAAAGAGTTGAGTAAAGTGCTCGGTGGATTGGGGATGGGGAGGCTGGGATGGGGGCTGAGGAGGTTGGGAAGGGGGATGAGGAGTTTGGGAAGGGGGGTAGGTAGTTTGGAAAGGGTGTTGTTGAGGTTGGGATGGAGGAAAGGGCACGGATGGGGGATAGGGCATGGATGGGGGATAGAGCATGGACGGGGGATAGGGCATAGATGGGGGATAGGATGTGGGGCGGTGCTGTACTTGCCACAAGACACTGTCCATCTGTCTTCGGGCCTCAAACAGCTAGTCGGGCATAAACCGTTCCATCACGGGGAGCAATGATAACCAATAGTGATGCACCGGACCCAACTGCGACGTCAGCACCGCCCCCTCCTGCAGACGTCGCACTGTGTCCTCCAAAGCGGCAACTCTATTGGTGAATCCTATCAAGGACTCGTAAACAAGCCTTGTGAGATCCTCGTAGTGCGCTTGACGGCTCCTACCGGTCCTCTGGCGACGCATCAAGGCCTCAAACAGTGGTGCCATTTTGGCCATTGTTGAGTCACCAGAGGGCACAGGTAGGTGAACATTGAGGTCCCGACCAGCTGTTGGAGTGGTACGAGAGGGACCCACGGTGGGCAGCTCTTCTGGGACCGCCTCCGGTGCGCCAGCCAACTATATGTGGATTTCCCGGACAGATTGTCAAATGACAGTCTGCCTGTGCCACACACATAGATTGGAGATCAAAATTCATAATTAGTATAAACTTACCTTCGTAGCTGTAGGGTTCTTCTAAGAAACCCTAATGCGGCCGCATAACGGTACAGCCACTTTTGGGTTCCTCTAGACCCACTCGGGCGCTTGACCTCCTCATTAAAGTCCTTCTTATAGTGGTCCCTCATTGACCGCACCAGGATTGTCGTCCCTGTCAACACAATTTTTTTTATTTTATTAATTAATTATTAAAATTCATTAATTTTTTCGGACATCAAAAATGCTTTACTATTTGATTGAACCTGCCACAACAACAATAAAAAAAATATTGATGTTCACTATGCGTAGCAGTGACCAACCTCAACCAGACACAAAACCAATTTTGATTAAAAAGCAAGCGTAAGCAGTATACAAATTAATACTGTATACTTATGGCACTCATCCCGTTGACTTTCATTGAGGTCGTCCCAATTTGGCACTATCGCCTCACAGATCTCGAGCCAGAGGAGCCGGGTCGCATGATGGTCTGCGTGGCGGTGGTCGGTGTGGTCCCACAATGGTGGTCGGTCCTCCTCCATCTGGATGAGGAGTTCGTTGTCGATAAGATAACCGCAGACGTCCTCCTCATCCGTTCTGGTGGTGCCTCTGGAACCCTAAATATAGAAAAAAATTATAATAAATTTAACGTAAAGTTTGACAGATTTCCAATTAAAAACACTCTTTGTGAAAATACTCACATGACCACGACCGCCGCGTGCTCCCCGACTTCCTCTGACTGTGGCTCGACGACCTCTATTTGAGTCAGCGGGACGAGCTGACTGTAATAGAAGTAAAAATAAGAAAAATTTACAAACATACAAATCATAATTGTGAGATTTAAAAAAATATTATTTTTAAAAAATTACCGCTTGCTGTCCTCCACCACCGAATTCCTCCTCTCCTGCAGTCTCTTGGCCGGGAAGCCTCTCCTCCACAGATGATGACTGTGAAATAAAAAAAAATAATTTTTTACAATCCAGTCATAATATTATAATGAGGAATGCTTCAAACATTGGCATACCGTATCATGTCGACCACGTCGTCTTGGAGGAGAGCTCCCGGCCTCAGTTGAAGATGATGTGCCTGTAGAAAAAAATTATAATAATAGATTTGAACTATTAATAATACAACAAACCACACAAATAATACTTTTTGGACATTATTTTGGAAATTTTTCAAAATAAATTGCCGGTCTGGCTGGACTGTTTTGCGGTCAATCCAGGAAAGTCCTGCGTTTTAGCGGGCTTGCGGGCAGGGCAATTCTTTTTTTTATCCCAAAAAATAATAATTCTTTGAATATTTTTTGGCCTACATAAGAAAAAAATTATAGGAGAGTTATTCATGTTGTAGAACTACTACCACTAGCATCCAGTATGTACTTGCACCACCTGCAGTCCCTATGTACTTTTGCAAGGAGTAGTATTCCACAAGACTACTACTCATAGCATGACCTATGTACTACAGCTCCTATGTATAAATACATAGGAGCTGCATATATTTCTTTATGGATGATAAACATACAAATAAAAACATTATACTCACCTCTAATGGCGTCCACCCTTCTTCCTCACAGGCAGGAATGAAGAGACTATAGGAAGTAGACTGCTCCCACAGCTCCTCCTATTTGATTGTGCAGGTGCAGAAATAAAAGCCGGATCCATCGATCAGGCAAACGACGGAAATCTTTTTGACAGATCCGACTCTAATGCATTCTTATGGAGAAAAACGCTGGATCCGTCATATCGGCAATTCTTCAGTTTTTTTCGCTGGAGCATGTTTTCTTTTATGCCTGATCAGTCGAAATTACTGAACTGAAGACATCCTAATGCATCCTGAACGGATTACTCTCCATTCAGAATACATGGGGATATGCCGGATCAGTTCTTTTCGGGCATTCATTAAGCCCTTTTGGCGGAACTCTATGCCGGAAATGAAAACCGCTAGTGTATAAGTACCCTAACAGGGGTGTGTAGACTTTTTATATCAACTGTATATATATACAAATCACCCCCTTGCCCCATAACAAAATAAACAATAAAAAAATAAAGCTCAATTGTACCACCTCATCCCAAAATGTCTGTACTATTAAAATATAATTGTATTTATCCAATATGGTGAACACCATAGCAGAAAAAAAAAATCACAATTTGATTTGTCATTTGTTCATTGCTTCACCTCACTCAAAAAAGTTTATAAAAAGTGATACAATTTTCAAATGTGTATGCTTTTTTATCACTGAAAACTATAGGTTGCCCCGCAAGAAATGAGCCCTTACACAGCTCAATAGATGTAAATATAAAAAGTCATGGGCTCAGAATATCTCAAAGCCATGCAAAAAAAAAAACATTTTATCAAAGTTTTTATTTTTTAGTATTAAATACAAGAAAAACTATATAAATGTAGTATCATTATAATAGTACTGACCCAGAGAATAAAAGGAATGGGCCAGTTTTACCAGATAGGTAAGGCCATAAAAATGAAACCCATAAACCTGTGGTGGAATTGCATTTTTTTCCCCAATTCCACCCCATTTGGAATTTTTGGCCCACAAAAAAGTAGCTTACCTCCAATATCCCCAAATCAAACTGCCTAATAGTAAATCTGTCTTAGTTGTCCATAGCAACCAATCAGAGCTCAGATTTCATTTTTTCAGAGCTCTGTAAGAACTGAAAGCCGAGCTCTAAAGACAGATATACTATTAGGCAGTTTGATTCGGAGATATTGAAGGCGGACTACTTTTTCGTGGGCCACCCTGTGCATATACGGTATATGAAAAAGTTATGGCTAGGGTTGAGCGAACCCAAACTGTAAAGTTTGGGTTCGTACCGAACTTTAGGATTTTTGGACCCCGGACCCGAACCCAAACTTTTCAGTGAAAGTTCGGGTTAGGATTTGGTGTTCGGCGAGTTAATGGCGCTTTTTTAAAGGCTGCAGAGCAGCCAATCAACAAGCATTTAACTCGTGTGCCCTTTGAAGCCATCACAGCCATGCCTACTAATGGCATGGCTGTGATTGGCCAGTGCAGCATGTGACCCAGCCTCTATATAAGCTGGAGTCACGTAGCGCTGCACGTTATTCTGCTCTGATTTGTGTAGGGATAGGATGCTGCTGCTGTGAGGGAGAGAATAGGACAGAATCTTTAATCAGAAGTGCTTGTTAATAGAGTTGAGCGGACACCTGGATGTTCGGGTTCAGCAGGTTCGGCCGAACTTGAAAAAAAAGTTCGGGTTCGGGAGCCGAACTTGACCCCGAACC
Organism: Bufo gargarizans; assembly: GCF_014858855.1. Lineage (NCBI taxonomy): Eukaryota > Metazoa > Chordata > Amphibia > Anura > Bufonidae > Bufo > Bufo gargarizans. Next base: position 77,360,791 of record NC_058084.1, read on the forward strand.
CCATTAAAGTCAATGGGGACCCGAACTTTTGGGCACTTGGCTCTCCCTCACAGCAGCTGCAGCCTCTCCCTACACTAATCCAAGCAGAGTGACGGGCGGCGCGACGTGACTACAGCTTAAATAGAGGCTGGGTCTCATGCTGCAGTTGGCCAATCACAGCCATGCCAATAGTAGGCATGGCTGTGATGGCCTTTTGGGGCAAGTAGTATGACGCTTGTTGATTGGCTGCTGTGCAGCCTTTCAAAAAGCGCCATAAAAATCGCTGAACACCGAATCTGAACCCGAACTTTTACGTAAATGCCGAAAACCCTAAAGTTCGGTACGAACCCGAACTTTACAGTTTGGGTTCGCTCAACTCTACTTGTTAACTCAGCGATCTACCTAGATTTTGTTTTGTGGGTGCAATGCACAATCTTTTTACCCTGCCCTGAGCCCAGTGACACAGAAAAATAACTTCTATCTATCTGTTAGTTAGGCGGGCGGTAGAGGCCATTTTATGCAAGTTCTGTGCACCAGCACAGCATATGTGCATTTGTGACAGTCAAGTAGAAGCTTGAAATACTGCAATAATTTTCTTGGTTTTAAAAAACACTCATTTTTGGCAATACCCTCCATCTGGGGCCTATGCCGCATTAGTCAGTGTGCAATTTGAGCTTGAAATACAGAAATAATTTTCTTGGTTAAAAAAAACACCCATTTAGGGCAAAATCCTAATTTTGCGGCATTTGCTGCATCTGTCATTGTTTAATACAAGCTTGAAATACAGCAATAATTTTCTGGTTTTAAAAAAAGCACCTATTTTTGGCAATACCCTCCATCTGGGGCTTATGCAGGTTTTGTCAGTGTGCAATTTAAGCTTGAAATACTGCAATAATTTTCTTGGTTTTAAAAAACACCCATTTTTGGCAATACCCTCCATCGGGGGACTATGCCGCATTAGTCAGTGTGCAATTTAAGCTTGAAATACAGCAATAATTTAGGGCAAAATCCTAATTTTGCAGCGTTTGCTGCATCTGTCATTGTTAAATACAAGCTTGAAATACAGCAATAATTTTCTCGGTTTAAAAAAGCACCCCTTTTTGGCAATACCCTCCATCTGAGGACTATGCAGGTTTTGTCAGTGTGCAATATAAGCTTGAAATACTTCAATAATTTTCTGGGTTTAAAAAAAGCACCCATTTTTGGCAATACCCTCTATCTGGGGCCTATGCAGAATTAGTCAGTGTGAAGTTTAAGCTTGAAATGATGCAATCATTTTCTGGGTTTTAAAAAAAATACCCTTTTTTGGCATAATACTAAATTCTACAGCTCTTGTTGCATCTTTCAGTGTGAAATAAAAGTGTTAGATACTGCTGTCATATTCAGTTATTAAAAAAACACCCTTTTTGGCAAAATACTAAATTTTACAGCCCTTGTAGCATCTTTCAGTGTGAAATACAAACGTTAGATACTGCTGTCATATTCTGTTATTAAAAAAAACACACCCTTTTTCTGCAAAATACTGAGTTTTGCAGCCTTTTCTGCATCTTTCAGTGTGAGATACACACATTAGATACTGCTGTTCTATTCTGTTATAAAAAACACCTATTTAGGGCAAAAACCTTAATTTTGCAGCCTTTGCTGCATCTGTCAATGTGAGATACACGCGTTAGATTCTGGTGTTCTATTCTGTTATTAAAAAGACACCCATTTTAGGACAAATACAAAATTTGCGGCCTTGGCTGCATCTGTCAGTGTGAAATACATGCATTAGATACTGGTGTTCTATTCTGTTATTACAAAAGCACCCATTTTGGGACAAATACTAAATTTGCTGCCTTGGCTGCATCTGTCAGTGTGAGATACACGCGTTAAATACTGCTGTTCTATTCTGTTATTAAAAAAACTAAAACATTTTGGGCCAAATACTAAATTTGCGGCCTTGGCTGCATCTGTCAGTATGGGATACAAGCTTGAAATACAGCAATAATATTCTGCGCTAATAAAAACACCCATTTTAGGCAAAATACAGAATTTTGCAGCCTTTGCTGCATCTGTCAGTCTGAGAAACATGCGTTAGATATTTGTGTACTATTCTGTTATAAAAAAACACCCATTTTGGGCCAAATACTAAATTTGCGGCCTTGGCTGCATCTGTCAGTGTGAGATACAAGCTTGAAATACAGCAATAATATTCTGGGTTTAAAAAAAAACACCCCTTTTGGGCAAAATACAGAATTTTTCAGCCTTTGCTGCATCTGTCAGTGTGAGATACACGCGTTAGACACTGGTGTTCTATTCTGTTATTAAAAAAACACCCATTTTGGGCAAAAAACTACATTTGAGGCCTTTGCTGCATCTGTCAGTGTGATAGACAAGCGTTAGATACTGCTGTTCTATTCTGTCATAAAGAAAAACACCCATTTTGGGAAAAGTACTTAATATTGCAGCTTTTGCTGCATCTGTCAGTGTGAAATACATATGTTACATACTGTTGTTCTATTCTGTTATAAAAAAAAACACCCATTTTGGGCAAGATCATAAATTTGAGAAATATGAGGAGAGCGTCAAATAAGGGACGTGGCCCCAGTCGTGGTGCTGCTGGTGGAGCTTCTGTTACAGCCACAGGGAGAGGACGTGGTCGATCTGTGCCAGCTACAAGCACAAGTGAAACACCTACATCAGGTGCGAGTAGGCAACAGAACCTTCTGTGGTATTTGGTCGGGCCTAATGCGGCTCTTCGAATAGTGAGGCCAGAACAAGTACAGGCAATAGTAGATTGGGTTGCTGACAGTGCCTCCAGTTATTTTACATTATCTCCCACCCAGTCTCCTGCTGAAAGATCAGAGTTAGCCACGCAGTCTAAGCCCCAAGTCATGCAGCAGTCTCTTCTGCTTTTTGATGACTCTGCTAGCAGGGTTTTCCAGGGCCATCCACCTAGCCCTGCCCCAGAAGTGGAAGAGATTGAGTGCACCGATGCCCAACCACTTATGTTTCAAGATAAGTACATGGGAGGACCACCGCAGCACGTCTCGGATGATGACGAAACACAGGTGCCAACTGCTGTGGCTTTCAAAAGTGTGTAGACCGACAAGGAGGGCAGGGGTGAAGACTGGGTGGAAGATGATGTGGAGGATGATGAGGTCCTCAAACCCACATGGAATCATGGTCACGCAAGTGACCTGTATAGTTCGGAGGAAGAGGCGGTGGTCGCACAGAGCCACCAGCACAGCAGAAGAGGGAGCAGGGTGCAAAAGCGGAGTGGCGATCCCCTAGACAGTATGCCTGCTACTGCCCACCGCAGCAAGGGACCGAGCACACCAAAGCCAGCTCCAAGGAGTTCCCTTGTGTGGCAGTTCTTCAGACAATGTGCTGACGACAAGACACGAGTGGTTTGCACGCTGTGCAATCAGAGCCTGAAGCGAGGCATAAACGTTCTCAACCTGAGCACAACCTGCATGACCAGGCATCTAAGTGCAAAGCACGAGCTGCAGTGGAGTAGACACCTCAAAAATCGTGCCACATGCCACCCCGCAAACAGAGGATCTGCTAGCAACACCACCACCTGGGTCACCAACCATCTCCACAATGTCCCACGGAAGCGTTCAGCTCTCCATCTCGAAACACTGGAGCGGAAGAGAAAGTAACCCCCTACCCACCCGTGATCTCTGACCCTGAATGCCAGCATTTCAAAATTACTGGCCTTTGAAATGCTGTCATTCCATCTGATGGAGACATAGAGTTTTAAAAGCCTTATGGCGGTGGCCGTCCCACAGTACGTCGTGCCCAGCCACCACTACATTTCTTTTGTGTACCCTAATTAAAAAAAAAATAATAATAATTAAAACCAAAAACTAGTGTTGGCTACCTGGTCCTCTTCCACTGCTGCTTCCACCTATACCTCTACATCCACCGCCTCCTCAAACTCCTACTCCATATGAACCTCCACCTCATAAATCAAGTTTTATTTTTTTTATTTTTGTACGTATTTTATTTTATGTAATTTACTAATTTGTCTGTTAGATTTTCGGGTGAAATTCACAAATTTTTGGGTGTGCTATACCGCTGTTATACCTAGTAGACAGGTAAAAAAAAATCATTAATTTGTCTGTTACATATTCGGGTGAAATTCACCAATTTTTGGGTGTGATATACCCCTGTTGTACCTAGTAGACAGGTAAAAACATTTCACAAATTTGTCTGTTACATTTTCTTGTGGAATTTACCATTTTTTAGGTGTGATATACCACTGCAATACCTAGTAGACAGGTAAAAAAAAATCACTAATTTGTCTGTTACATATTCGGGTGAAAATCACCAATTTTTGGGTGTGATATACCCCTGCTCTACCTAGTAGACAGGTAACATTTCACTAATTTGTCTGTTACATTCTTAGGTGACATTTGACCATTTTTGTCGTGATCAAACCCCTGCTCTGCATAGGTGATAGGGACATACAGTACAGACCAAAAGTTTGGACACACCTTCTCATTCAAAGAGTTTTCTTTATTTTCATGACTATGAAAATTGTAGATTCACACTGAAGGTATCAAAACTACGAATTAACACATATGGAATTATATACATAACAAACAAGTGTGAAACAACTGACAATGTGTCATATTCTAGGTTCTTCAAAGTAGCCACCTTTTGCCTTGATTACTGCTTTGCACACTCTTGGCATTCTCTTGATGAGCTTCAAGAGGTAGTCACCTGAAATGGTTTTCACTTCACAGGTGTGCTGTCACGAGGGTGTCAAGAGCCACGCCTGACTCCGTTGTACCCGGGGTCAGGAGGTCGCAGCGGTTGGCTGCACGCTCTATGTCAGATAGGGAAGTTTCCTTATTGTAGCTTTCTGGGTTTGCTTTACAAACCCTTTTGGCTCACTCAGGGATCCGTAGCTCCTTCTCTCAGCTGTTCCTTGTCCAGCACTCCCAATCCTCCTTATATTCCCCTCTCACACTTCTCTGGTTGCCAGATATAGAGCTTCCTGCCTGGACATCTATTCTGACCCACTGGAGCTGTGTTGCTGCGTTCTCTGGTAGTTGATCCAGAACGCTACCCTCCGGATCCCTGTTGGACCTTTGTGGACAGTTGTTGTCGTCCACCTGGGTGTTTGTGTTTGTCTGTGTTTGTCTGTCCTCCCCCTGGTGTTTCCCACTTAGTGCAGTGGTGCGGACTAGCGATCCCACCGGCCCGTTCATTATCTAGGGCTCATTTCAGGGAAAGCCAGGGTTTAGGCACGTGATCGCCGCACGGGTGAGGAACCCGTCTAGGGACGACAGGGCAGGCAGGTACCAGCTGCAAGGTGAGTTAGGGGTCACCACCTTTCCCTCTCCCTTGTGCAGGGCCTTCCCTGTTTTCCTCCCTGTGTGTGTTGCCGGTCATTACATTATATCTGGCCCTTATTTTTGTGTAGGTAAAAAAAAAAAAAAAAAAAAAAAAAAAAAAAAAATTTTTTTTTTTACCTACTTAGAATCCAGTATGGATCCAATTGCTGCTCTGTCCGAACAATTTCATGGCCTGTCTTTGGAGGTGGCAGGATTGAAGGCGTCGGTCCTCCAGCAACAGCAGCAATTACAACAGACCGCAAGCCCAGCGGTTGCTACTGGTAACCAGGTTGTTGCGGAACCCAAGGTCCCTCTCCCTGACAGATTTTCTGGGGGAAGGGACAAGTTTTTGACGTTCCGTGAGGCCTGTAAACTATACTTTAAACTGCGTCCTTACTCCTCTGGTAATGAAGAACAGCGGGTGGGTGTTGTTATTTCCCTGCTGCAGGGGGACCCGCAGTCCTGGGCGTTCTCTTTACCTACTGATTCCCAGGCTCTTCGGTCAGTGGATGAGTTTTTCGGGGCCTTGGGTCTCATATATGACGACCCTGACCGAGTCGCACTGGCTGAATCAAAATTACGGAGACTCCTACAAGGAGAGCGGCCGGTAGAGGAGTATTGCTCTGACTTCCGTAGGTGGGCTACGGATACCCAATGGAACGACCCGGCTCTCAGGAGTCAGTTCTGCTCTGGGTTATCCGAAAGGGTTAAGGATGCACTTGCATTGTATGAGACCCCCTTTTCCCTTGATGCAGTTATGTCCCTTTCTATCCGTATAGATAGACGCCTTAGGGACAGGTTGAAAAAACCGGAGCCATTGATAACCCCTCCCAAGCAGCAGTTAGTCTGTACGGACATAGACGAGCCTATGCAGCTAGGAGGAACTACTCGTCAGGTCCGTCCTCCTGAGGTTCGCCGTAGGCGTGGGGGTTGTTTTTTTTGTGGGGAGAGGGGTCATTTCATTAACGTCTGTCCTTCTTTCCTCAGAAACAAAAAAACCGTCGGAAAACTACTAACCCCAGGCTGTGTGGAGGATGTCAGCCGGGGGGTATACGTTTCCTCCATACGTACATCGCAATTTTTGTTGCCAGCGGTTATTGTTTTTGGTGATAAGACAGAGACTGTTTCTTTCTTTCTAGACAGTGGAGCAGGGGTAAATTTGATAGATGCCCATTTTGCCCGCACTATGGGTTTGTCTCTCTGTACGTTACAGAGACCTATTCCCATATTTGCTATAGATTCTGCTCCTCTGTCTCAGAGAAACCTCACCCACATCGTTCATAATTTACACCTTCGGGTAGGGGACCACCATAACGAGATGCTTTCATGTTATGTTCTGGAGGGGCTTCCCACTCCGGTGGTGCTGGGCCTACCCTGGTTGGTAGCGCACAATCCAGTGGTGGATTGGCAGGCCAGGGAGATATTGGAGTGGAGTGAGCAGTGCAGAGAAAATTGCTTAAATAGCAATTGCTTAGTCGCCTCCATAACTACCCTACCTACATTTGTTTCGGACTTTGAGGACGTTTTTTCTGAAAAGGGTTGTCAGAAGTTACCACCTCATCGTCCTTATGATTGCCCGGTTAACCTCATTCCCGGCGCAAAATTACCCAAGACCAGGTTATATAATCTTTCAGGTCCAGAGAGACAAGCCATGAAGGATTATATCTCCGAGAGTTTGGCTAAGGGACACATCAGACCCTCTTCTTCACCCGTGGCTGCAGGGTTTTTCTTTGTTAAAAAGAAAGATGGGGGCCTGCGTCCTTGCCTAGATTTTCGTGAATTAAATCGGATAACCATCCGAGACCCATACCCTCTTCCTCTCATTCCTGACCTGTTTAACCAGATTGCGGGTGCTAGGTGGTTCTCCAAACTCGATCTTAGGGGGGCCTACAATCTGATTCGTATCAAGGAGGGGGATGAGTGGAAGACAGCTTTTAACACCCCTGAGGGGCATTATGAAAATCTAGTTATGCCTTTCGGCCTGACCAATGCTCCTGCCGTCTTTCAACATTTCGTTAATGACATTTTTAGTCATCTAATCGGCAGGTTTGTGGTAATATACCTAGATGATATCTTAATTTATTCGTCTGATCTGAAGACACATGAGGAGCATGTCAGACAAGTACTACAGGTCCTACGGACGAATGAATTATATGCTAAAATTGAAAAATGTGTTTTTGCCGTTCAGGAGATACAATTCCTAGGTTATTATTTATCTGCGTCAGGTTTCCGTATGGATCCTAGGAAGGTCCAGGCAATTTTGGATTGGGATCTTCCTGAGAACCTCAAAGCACTACAACGGTTCTTGGGCTTTGCGAATTTCTATAGGAAATTCATTAAAAATTATTCGGTGATCGTAAAACCCCTTACTGACATGACTAGGAAGGGGACTGATTTTTCTAAATGGTCTGACGCCGCTAAAGTTGCTTTTTCCTCTCTAAAAGAGAGGTTTACCTCAGCACCTGTACTAGTCCAACCTGATGTCTCTCAGCCTTTTATTGTTGAAGTCGATGCATCAGAGGTGGGAGTGGGGGCTGTGCTGTCTCAGGGTCCGTCTCCTGGCAAATGGCGTCCTTGTGCTTTCTTTTCTAAAAAACTATCTGCAGCGGAACAGAACTACGATATTGGCAATAGGGAACTGTTAGCTATTAAACTTGCGTTTGAGGAGTGGCGTCACTTTTTAGAGGGGGCAGTCCACCCCGTCACTGTGTTTACGGACCACAAAAATCTGCTGTACCTCGAATCAGCTAAGCGTCTCACCCCTAGACAGGCTAGGTGGTCGCTATTTTTTACCAGGTTTAACTTTGTGATTACCTATCGTCCTGGGGTAAAGAATACCAAGGCTGATGCACTATCTCGTTGTTTCCCTGGAGGGGGTAATGTGAGTGATCCGGTACCCATTCTACAAAGAGGAGTGGTTGTCTCTGCTGTACACTCTGCCTTGGAGGGGAAGGTGTTAGAGGCCCAGGGGGACGCCCCGGTCTCTTGCCCTTCAGAGAAGTTGTTTGTACCGTTGAACCTACGTCTCGAATTATTAAAGGAACATCATAATTCGGCACTTGCTGGGCACCCGGGTAGTAAAGCAACCTTAGAGCTATTGTCTCGTCGTTTTTGGTGGCCAAGGTTGCGTCAGGATGTATTGGATTTTGTGTCTTCTTGTTCTACCTGTGCGCGCGCAAAAGTTTCACATACACGTCCTGCAGGGTCTCTATTACCACTCGTCATTCCCAATAGACCATGGACACATCTGTCTATGGATTTTATCACTGACTTACCTTTGTCTGCGGGTAAAACAGTGATTTTGGTAGTAGTGGACAGGTTTAGCAAAATGGCACACTTTATTGCGTTACCCGCACTACCTAATGCTAAAACTCTTGCTCAGGTATTCGTCAGTGAGATCGTGAAGCTTCACGGGGTCCCCTCCGATGTTGTTTCGGACCGGGGAACCCAGTTTATTTCTAAATTTTGGAAAGCTTTTTGTTCCCGTTTAGGGGTTCACTTGTCCTTTTCCTCAGCTTTCCATCCTCAGTCGAATGGACAGACTGAGCGCACCAACCAAAACCTGGAGACATATCTAAGATGTTTTGTGTCTGAAAACCAAGAGTTGTGGTCGTCATATTTACCGTTAGCTGAGTTTGCCATAAATAATCGCCGTCAGGAATCCACTGGCAAGTCACCTTTTCTTGGTGCATATGGTTTTCATCCCCAATTCTGTACTTTCAAAGAGGGGGGGTCTTCTGGGGTTCCCGAAGAGGAACGGTTTTCGTCATCTCTTTCTTCAGTATGGCAGAAGGTGCAAGCTAACTTGAAAAATATGGGAGGTAAATACAAATGCATGGCTGATAAGAGACGGTCGCCAGGTCCGGACCTAGGAGTGAATGACTATGTGTGGCTGTCTACAAGGAATATCAAGTTGAAGGTTCCCTCTTGGAAACTGGGTCCTAGGTTTATTGGTCCTTACAAGATTGTAGCCATCATCAACCCCGTGGCTTTTCGCCTGGAGTTACCTCAGACTTTTAAAATCCATAATGTCTTTCATAAGTCGTTACTCAAAAAATATGTTCCACCTCTAGAACCGTCACCGCTGCCACCCCCTCCTGTTGTCGTGGATGGTAGTTTGGAATTTCAGATATCCAAAATTGTTAATTCTCGTCGGGTCCGCCGCTCTCTCCAATATCTGGTGCACTGGAGAGGTTACGGTCCCGAGGAAAGAATGTGGGTTCCTGCGTCTGAGGTAAACGCCGACAGGCTAGTCCGGATTTTTCATGCCTCTCATCCTGAGAGACCTGGTCCTGAGTGTCCGGAGGCCCCTCGTAGAGAGGGGGGTACTGTCACGAGGGTGTCAAGAGCCACGCCTGACTCCGTTGTACCCGGGGTCAGGAGGTCGCAGCGGTTGGCTGCACGCTCTATGTCAGATAGGGAAGTTTCCTTATTGTAGCTTTCTGGGTTTGCTTTACAAACCCTTTTGGCTCACTCAGGGATCCGTAGCTCCTTCTCTCAGCTGTTCCTTGTCCAGCACTCCCAATCCTCCTTATATTCCCCTCTCACACTTCTCTGGTTGCCAGATATAGAGCTTCCTGCCTGGACATCTATTCTGACCCACTGGAGCTGTGTTGCTGCGTTCTCTGGTAGTTGATCCAGAACGCTACCCTCCGGATCCCTGTTGGACCTTTGTGGACAGTTGTTGTCGTCCACCTGGGTGTTTGTGTTTGTCTGTGTTTGTCTGTCCTCCCCCTGGTGTTTCCCACTTAGTGCAGTGGTGCGGACTAGCGATCCCACCGGCCCGTTCATTATCTAGGGCTCATTTCAGGGAAAGCCAGGGTTTAGGCACGTGATCGCCGCACGGGTGAGGAACCCGTCTAGGGACGACAGGGCAGGCAGGTACCAGCTGCAAGGTGAGTTAGGGGTCACCACCTTTCCCTCTCCCTTGTGCAGGGCCTTCCCTGTTTTCCTCCCTGTGTGTGTTGCCGGTCATTACATGTGCCCTGTCAGGTTTAATAAGTGGGATTTCTTGCCTTATAAAAGTGGCGTTGTGGAGAAGTCAGGTGGTTACACAGCTGATAGTCCTACTGAATAGACTGTTAGAATTTGTATTATGGCAAGAAAAAAGCAGCTAAGTAAACAAAAACGAGTGGCCATCATTACTTTAAGTCCGAAAAATTGGGAAAACTTTGAAAGTGTCCCCAAGTGCAGTCACAAAAACCATCAAGCGCTACAAAGAAACTGGCTCACATGCGGACCGCCCCAGGAAAGGAAGACCAAGAGTCACCTCTGCTGCGGAGGATAAGTTCATCCGAGTCACCAGCCTCAGAAATCGCAGGTTAACAGCAGCTCAGATTAGAGACCAGGTCAATGCCACACAGAGTTCTAGCAGTAGACACATCTCTAGAACAACTGTTAAGAGGAGACTGTGTGAATCAGGCCTTCATGGTAGAATATCTGCTAGGAAACCACTGCTAAGGACAGGCAACAAGCAGAAGAGACTTGTTTGGGCTAAAGAACACAAGGAATGGACATTAGACCAGTGGAAATCTGTGCTTTGGTCTGATGAGTCCAAATTTAAGATCTTTGGTTCCAACCACCGTGTCTTTGTGCGATGCAGGAAAGGTGAACGGATGGATTCTACATGCCTGATTCCCACCGTGAAGCATGGAGGAGGTGGTGTGTGGGGGTGCTTTGCTGGTGACACTGTTGGGGATTTATTCAAAATTGAAGGCATACTGAACCAGCATGGCTACCACAGCATCTTGCAGCGGCATGCTATTCCATCCGGTTTGCGTTTAGTTGGACCATCATTTATTTTTCAACAGGACAATGACCCCAAACACACCTCCAGGCTGTGTAAGGGCTATTTGACCATGAAGGAGAGTGATGGGGTGCTGCGCCAGATGACCTGGCCTCCACAGTCACCGGACCTGAACCCAATCGAGATGGTTTGGGGTGATCTGGACCGCAGAGTTAAGGCAAAAGGGCCAACAAAGCATCTCTGGGAACTCCTTCAAAACTATTGGAAGACCATTTCAGGTGACTACCTCTTGAAGCTCATCAAGAGAATGCCAAGAGAGTGCAAAGCAGTAATCAAAGCAAAAGGTGGCTACTTTAAAGAACCTAGAGTATGACATATTTTCAGTTTTTTCACACTTTTTTGTTATGTATATAATTCCACATGTGTTAATTCATAGTTTTGATGCCTTCAGAGGTGAATCTACCATTTTTATAGTTATGAAAATAAAGAAAACTCTTTGAATGAGAAGGTGTGTCCATACTTTTGGTCTGTACTGTAAATTTAAAAAAAATCGGCTGTTACATTGTCAGGTGACATTTTACCAATTTTCCCGTATACAACCCCTTCTCTGCATAGGTGATAGGAAATTAAATTTCAAAAATTATTTAATTGATGCACGCCCCCTCCTTTCATTCAATGCTTAAACATTAACAACTTGTCCCACATTTGCGCTTCAATATTTTGTCCCCACTTTTCCGCTCAATCATATTTAATTTCAAACAATTGCCCTCCCTTGGATGTGGTATCCCTTTCTCACAGTCCCTCTCCGGTGTGAAACCCTGATTCGCCGCTAACCGCGATCAACATGGTAGGCGCAGAAAAGAACATTGAAAGTTGATAGAGCAGATATCCAATTGGATCGTGGACATCACGGGGACATGCGCCATGGTGGAGCAGTATGTGTGCACACGCCTACACGTACTGACTGATGGGTCTGCCCCCTTCAACTTCTGGGTCTGCAAATTGGGCACATGGCCTGAGCTTGCCCTTTACGCCTTGGAGGTGCTGGCCTGCCCTGCAGCCAGTGTGTTGTCTGAACGTTTGTTTAGCATGGCTGGTGGGGGTTATCACAGGTTATATTTCCCAATGTTTTGGGGTGTACCCTAATTTAAAATAAATAAATAAAAAAAATTAAACAAAAAACAGTGTGAGCTACCTCCTCCACCGCCACATCCACTGCCTCCTTAACCACCTACTCCATATGGACCTCGTCCTCCTAGATCAAGATTATAATTTTTTATTTTTATGTATTTTATGTTATTTTAAGTAATTTCCCTATCCACATTTGTTTTGAGAGCACTTGCCATGCTCTTAACCACATTTTGCTGCCATTTGCAGCCCTCTAGCCCTTTCCATGACTTTTTAGATCCATTTTATTGCTCAAAAGTTCGGGTCCCTATTGACTTCAACGGGGTTCGGGTTTGGGGTCAAGTTCGGGTCAAGTACAGGTCCCGAACTCAAACTTTTTTGTGAAGTTTGGCTGAACCCGTCAAACCCGACCATCCAGGTGTCCGCTCAACTCTAGTTATGGCTCCTGGAATGCAAGGAGTAAAAAGAAAAGATCAAAATTGGAAAATCACTGTGTCAGGAAGGGGTTGATATTATGTTTCAAGTTTGAAAATGGTTCCATAGAGGGACTGAAATGTTTCTGTCCATTGGGTGAATAAATCACATGATTTTTCTTAAGACATTTTTTAATTGCAGCTTTGTTTCTTGAATATTTCTAGCTGAAGGTTTTTGGAGTCCAGTCTTCTGAGGCTTGCACCCTCCTTATTGTTGCTTTTTGCTTTGCCACTCTCTCTCATTTCTGTGACCCACCTTATAAAATTGAGGGCACACAGAGGTACATTAAGTGCTTATATCGGTCTATTGGCATTGTATTGTTGTTCATGGGGCTCTAGGTAACCATCACTTCACTTTGATCAATTGGTAGATGACTCCTGGCATCACTAGTGGTGCCATGTCTTGCAGGAGACGAATTACAATTCCACAACATTGCTATTCCCTGCTTGCTACACACTGCCTCCAACACAAGCAATAGCTTTCTGTCAGACAAACAGGTTTGAAGAGAGAGAATAAATCTGCTTTGCATTGAATTAATTTGATCTGATTAATTTCCATTCCCATGGTAATTTAATGGAAATAGTAATTAATAAGATCAAATCAATGCAGCCCTTCATTCAATAATATTAGCATAACCACATCTAAACATCAATTTCTACAAAAAGACTTCATATTAACAAAAAAGGAAGAAAGAAAATATTAGCCAGAGCCAGAGCTACTACAGAAGAGTTTGGAGGGGCTGCAGGGTGTGGGTGTGTGGGTTTGCAGGACCCACACCGCTCAGATTGTAATACCCACACAGATATAAACCAAAAGTGTGGGACCTGCACTTCCTGGATTTCATGGTCGCTGTCATGGCACCCAACAGGTGAGCTTTAGTGTTAGGACCCGTCTTATAGAGATCGCCTTGGCGTGCGGCAGACTGGCTCAAATTATTTTGTACAAAATGTATTTCTTAAGCATCTCTAAGTTATTAGCATAGCATAGCATTTGCAATGTAATATACTTTTGTACTCTATTTGGTTTGTAGAGTGCTGTTGCACTATGTGTTTTTCAGATATATATTTGCAGCCACAAGCAACGTGCACTTGCGCATTGGGATGTGCTGATCCCTCCCCCCCTTTTGTGTTTGTAGGATAAGATTGTAATGACATACTGTATCTGAAGGACTACCCTGAGGATAGGTTATCACCTCTATCTACCTTTCTGCATTTTTATACCACTCAATCTGGTGGGAAACTCTGGTGTAGTTAACTATGTTAAATGGAGTTTCATTCTTTTTTAAAGTCAGAAAAAAGTCCCAAAGTCACTCCAGTTGGAGGGGGTAGTGTAGAAAACTGGACATTTGTAGATAGAAGTGTTGGTTTTAAAGATACACAAAATTGAACAAACAACGTGCACCGTTATAAAATGTGGCACAAAGTACGCCAGACTCAGATATTACCCTATAGATAAATTCTCCCTCAAGAGTTAATTCCATAGTGCCAGGACAGCAAGTACCCAGGCGCTGGTTCTTTCATGGGCAGTGCCCTGGTGCCCTGGGATGTCTGCACTAATTGCATTGGAAGCATGGCTATGGTTCTTTCATTACATGGTTAGTCAGGCTCAGTGGCGTAACGTGGGTTGCCAGCACCCGGGGCAAGCCAAAAATTGCGCCCCTACCCCAGGCACACCCCTTTTCACGGATACTGTGGTAGATTACTAACAGTCCTATGTAACACCACAGATAACAGTGATAACTCTCTGTGTACAGATAATGTAGTAAGTTCACCTGCAGTCCTACATAACACCACAGATAACACAGTGATACCTCTCTGAGTACAGATAATGTAGTAGATGTCACATGCAGTCCTATGTAACACCACAGATAACACAGTGATACCTCTCTGAGTACAGATAATGTAGTAGATGGGTGTGAGCCCCCAGAATTCAGAACACACACAGTGTGACCTGAAGTCTGGGGCCAGGATGCGGCAGTGATGTAGACTTTCCTCAACGTCTTAATTCTGAGATAAGACCGCCATGATACCTTCTTTCAGCCGCTTCTCGTCTCTGCAGAGTTTCACAGAATTTTTTTTTAGGTTTCCTCACTTTACTATCATCCTCTCCTTCCTGGTGTCTCAACACTGTCATCCTGCTGCACCCCAATACTGTGCTAGAGCCATACAGATAGTCCCCCATAATATTATTCCCCCTGTATATTATAATGGTCCCTTCTTTATTATTAATATAATGCCCCCTCTTTATTATTAATATAATGCCCCCTCTTTATTATTAATGTAATGGCCCCTCTTTAATAATAAAGAGGGGACCATTATAATAATAATAAAGAGGAAGCCATTATATTAATAATAAAAAGGGAGCCATTATATTAATAATAAAGAGGGGGCCATTATATAAAAAAAAATGTATTGGCTCCCTCTTTATTATTAATATGTTGGTCTCCTCTTTATTATTAATATACTGTCCCCCTCTTTATTATTAATGTAATGGCTGCCTCTCCACTATTATTAGTATGATGTCCGGTCAGTGGTCCTCCCTTTTTCTGCTCCTCCCCCACCGCCATAGTGCCCCCAGTACCTCTGTAATTAGGGTAGGATACATAAAAAAAAAATATTATACTTACCTCTTTCCATCATCACAGCTTATGGCATCCCGGCACAGACGGTCACAAACGCCTCACTGTGTCTTCCCACGCCGCGTCATCCCGTCAACTCGCGAGATCCGACGCAGGAGGTCACAGTGAGGTAATCAATTAGTGACCGGTCCTGCATCGCTCTACTGCCTTATAGGCTTCAGGCCTAGTGGTTCTGAAGCCTATGAGGCATAACGGAGGGGACAGGAGCCATAGGCTCCCGTGGCCCTCATTGAAATTTCTGCTGCCTGGCGCCCCCTGCAGTGCATTAGAGACTGCAGACAGTTAGAGACTGCAATTAAATTATTATAGGGGTTGTCTCGCTTCAGCAAATGACATTTATCATGTGAAGAAAGTTAATACAAGATGCCAACTAATGTATTGTGATTAGAGATGAGCGAAGTTTTTAAAAATTCCATTTGGAATTCAAACACTACAGGTAACAGAACGGATTAACTATGAATGTTGGTGCACTGCACACTTAAGTGCATGTAAATTTGACCTGCCTATAATACTGACGGCTATAGATTTTAGCAAAGTCTGTACTTTGGCAGTCTCCGACACTCTCCCTGCACTCTTCCTCTCCAATATTGTCCTACACTCTCTGTTAACAGTTTGAAGCAACACTGTCCCTAGTGCATGATTAAATTATTGGTGACCTCCTCGGGCCCTCTTAACCTAAAACCCTGCCGTCTTATTAACTAATAAATACATCATTTTAATTTAGCAAAAATTTTAACCCAGACGAGGGAGGTCCTAGAAGCCCCAACATGTATAAATCCACACACCAAAACTGGCCAATCCATCTTGCCTCCAGCCGTAGAACCACAGCTCGGAGACACCAACTGATTGATGCCTCACCGAACTAACCAAGTGCCCAATGCTGAGAGTCCAGCCCCACTATTGAGGCCCTCCCATTTTCAAGCACCAACCCATTCCACCAGCTTTGAGGACCTCCCGCCGCCAACAACACACTACTTGACCCCTCTATAACCCTCAAGCTTGCGCGTTCCTCCGCACCCCTAAAGCCCTCTCAATACCTCCCTGGAGACCCAATGACCACAGATCAATACCCACCACATTAAGGTGAACACTGTCTGCCCTCCAAAATTCCCCCACACCTGACTCAAGCTCCAGATGTCTAACAGCCACCGCCCCGCTCTTAGCCACAAACCGCCCGATCGACCTGTTCACCTTTATGCAGGCCCTGTTAACCCCTTCTTCTGACCGTGCTTCCCGCCAAGTTTTCCGAGGAGCGATGTCAGACCACACTGTCACCAATTGCGGAAACAATGACCAAAGCCTCAAAAGATCAAATTTTATACAGTATCTCTGATCAATTCCCTTACTGGCCTAACTCCCAAATCATTACCTCCAACGTGAAATACTAAAATGTCTGGAGACACTCCCTCACAACATACCTCGTGGCCCCAGTGACATCACGACAGCGACTTCTCTCTGAAAACCCAATTGGCGTCCGTTCAGCCAAATCTGCCCTTAGCGTCCCCCAGAAGACACACAAGTGCTCGAGGATTCAGACTAACACCGGGGAGCAACCTGAGACGTTACCACAAAAAGAACACGTTATTGTACATCCTGACATAACATTCCCTTACAAACTACCGAGCCAAACCGTAAGAACGGAACCTGATAGATTCCCATCTTCCAATTCTTTTTATGAAATCGTCACTCATCTCTAACCTAGCTGCCACTCCCACCAAGCTCTCCCATATGTGGCCCAAGTACCTGCGCTCAAAAAAGCCAGCAAAAGACCTTCTACAGTACCTTCAAGAGCTTCCAAAGAAACCCCGGACACTCCAACCCTTCGGATTCCGCTTCTAGAGCCGACTGTTGAAACAGCTCCCACTGCGAACGAGAAAGGGCATCCGCAATGCAGTTAGAAACACCAGGCACATGAACCGCCACCACCCATGCATTAAACGATAAACAAAGTAACACCAGGTGCTGCAATAAACGAACCACTGGTGGAGACGAGGCGGTCAGACCATTGATCGCCTGCACCCCCCCCCCCAGATTATCGCAATTAAAACACACCTTCCTGTTCCTAAATCTACAACACCGTTGAGAGAACTATGGGAAAGAGTTCCAAGAGAGCCAAATTCCTGACCCACCCCTATTAAACCGGACCCACTGTCTTATCTGCAGCTAATGGCACCCCAAAGTATGTAAAAATCGACTGTAACGTAGACAACAAGAGAAAACAAACCCTTCAACCCGCCGGACCTAAACAAAGAAAAGCATCCAAATAATGGATAATCTATGAACATCCCGCCACGTCGGCCACTACCCATTCCAAGAAAGAGCTAAACGTCTCAAAATAGGCGTACGACATGGAGCAACCCATCGGTAAACACCTATCCCCAAAATGCCCCCCATCCCAAAAACAACCCAACAGGTGCAAACTATAAGGGTTATCCGGGAGTAACTGAAAAGTCACCTCAATGTCCGTCTTAGCCAACATGGTCCCTGGGCCCACATTTTTCACCCATGCCACAGCCACATATAGACCACCAGAGTTCAGGATCGATCCCATCATTGACCGACGCCCCCTTTGGAAAAGACAGATGATGTATCAGCCAAAACTTGTTTGACTCTTTTTTGGGCACTAACCCCAAAGGCGACACCGTCAAATTGACCAACAGTGGTTCTTCAAAAGGCCCATCCATCCAGCCCAAAAAAAACTCTTTAGCAAACTTTTCCGACAGTACATTTGGATACTCTAATGCCGAGCGCAAATTTTTTCGTGATAAAACCACCAGCGAGGGGTTTGACGGAATACTAAACCCTTCAGAAAAACCCTTCCTTAACAATTTTGCCGCCTCCTTATTTGGATGCCTATTTATGTACTGTTCCATCTTTTCCACCCGTACTGGACTCAGACCCTTTTGCAGCGGCCTCTGGCCCTCTCTGTTTGTTACCTTTTGAAGCATCTATTGGCTCTGTGATTTCCCCCACAAGACAAGTACTCAAGATTAAACTTGCATTTTGCCCCGAACCTGCAGCTTCCTTCGATAACAAGGAAGCACAAACCTCTGGCGGATGCCGCTGCAAGAGTTGACTGACTTGACCCCCCTGAATCCCCCTGAAAGGACTTCCCCGGCGCCGTCACTCTTAAAGGGGTTGTCCCACTTTGCTTTTTCAATCTTACCATCAGTAAATGTCCTGATAACTTCCTGGTTTGGCTCCGGCAGTTGAGTGAAGGCCGGCCACGCCTCCTCATGACTCACCCTGAGAGCTCAGTCCTTGCATGCTCGTTCATGTGGATGAGTCATCCTTCTGGAGCTGACAATGTATGTGAGGCCCCCCCCCAGTATAATAAACATTGAGTGCGGCCCCCCCAGTATAATAAACATTGAGTGAGGCCCCCCCCAGTATAATAAACATTGAGTGAGGCCCCCCCCAGTATAATAAACATTGAGTGAGGCCCCCCCAGTATAATAAACATTGAGTGAGGCCCCCCCAGTACAATAAACATTGAGTGCGGCCCCCCCCAGTATAATAAACATTGAGTGCGCCCCCCCCAGTATAATATACATTGAGTGCGGCCACCCCAGTAAAATAAACATTGAGTGCGCCCCCCAGTATAATAAACATTGGTGGCACAGTGGGCAGTGCCAATGAGGGTTAAAAAAATAAATAAAAAATTAACTCACCTCCACCAATTGATCGCGCAGCTGCTGGTCTCCTGTTCTTTCTTTAGGACCTGTCAAAGGACCTGTGGTGACATCACTGTGGTCATCACATGGTACATCATATGATCCATCACCATGATAATGGACCATGTGATTAGCTCAGTGACGTCACCACAGGTCCTGAAGCAAGAACAGGAGACCGGCAGCTGCGCGATCAATTGGTGGAGGTGAGTTAATTTTTTATTTTATTTTTTAACCCTCATTGGCACTTCCCACTGCGCCACCAATGTTTATTATACTGGGGGGGCCGCACTCAATGTTTATTATACTGGGGGGGCCGCACTCAATGTTTATTATACTGGGGGGGCCGCACTCAATGTTTATTAGCAGCACATCATGTCATCATCTCTTATAGATCATAGCAGTGTATCACTGTATTCCGGCGGCAGGAGGGAGCACACGACGTCCTCGGTTGCTATGACGCCGTGCGCTCCCTCCTGCTACAAGAAAACAGTAATACATTGATATGATCGGGTGCTCACGCATGCGCAGAACTATGCGACGTGCGCGCTCACAGTGTTAGTGAGAGGCCGGCTGTAGGATCGCAATAGTTGCCAGTGCGCAGGTGCGGCATGGATGCGGCCGGCGAGATGCGGCCGTATCCATGAGATACCAGCACAAACAAAGGGGAGTGAAAGGAGCGTTTTTAGGCTGAATGCTATGTTTTTTTTAATGACATGTATTAGAAGAAATGTTCAGTGGGGGGCAATGATTTAATGTAACCCTATTTAATGAAGTGGGACAACCCCTTTAACCATAAACTAATATCTTTATGGTCCCACCTAATGTTAGGGAAAACCGCCTTTCTCTGCCGAAATTGCTCATCATACCTGAGCCAACCTGAACCCCTGTAAACCCTGTACACTTCCCCAATTGCATCTAGGTAACAGAAAAGAGCCAAGCAACACTCGGTATCTTTTCCCCAATGACACTCGCCAATATAGCAAACGCCTGCAACCAGTTGGCAAAAGTGCACGGGAATAGTCTATACTGTCTCTACTCATATTCTTCCTTTTTTCCCTCTACTTTCCTTGACCTATCTAAGTTAAAATGCTCCAGGGGGAGAAGTGAAAAAATATCAACATACTCCCCCTTCTATATGTACTCCCATACTTCCTGCTTTAAATGTGCCCCTAACGGACCTTTAAAAAACACTTAAACCTCCCCCTTTTCCGCATCATCCACCCTAGGCATGTTCTCTTCGCCCACAACCTGGGTCTGAACCGACACTGATTCCCCCACCAGAAGGCTCGGAGCCCACCACAGCCCCACTCAAACCTGAAAATACCTCCCAAGCCAGTAACAGGGACAAACCTGCTACTCCTAACCCTGCAACCCAACCCGCGAGGCTACTTAAGAACTGATCCCGTAACTAGCTCCACATGACCCCCCAGCCCCCCCCCCCCCCCCCAGGCTGCTAACTAACATGTGAAAAATTCTCCACTTGTTCTCACCTGTTTGCCTGGGCACTGTAAACCCCGCAGCCTATGGTCCTGGCTCCTGACGGATGACCCTCATAGGCGATTCTTCAGATCCTCTGGCTGTAAATGAGCCGATGGCAGCCTGCATCCCAGCCACGTTCATGCTGGGTGCGCTCTCCCCTTCTTTAGACGCCTCTTCTTCCTCCTGTTTTCCCAGCCCAGGAAGACTCTGCCGATCTACTCTTGGAGTCCTGCACCCTCTAATGCCCACTCTATGCACAGGCATCGTCCTCAGGCTGCATTCCCTCCTTCGCTGAGCGAGCCTTCCTGCCACTGGGGGGCAGGAAACCCGCCGCTCCAGCTCTTGCTCCCACGCCGCTTGCTGGAGAAGACAGGGGGGCCCCCTGCTTCCTCTGGGCACACAGATTCCTCCCACGCCGGGAGAACGATGATAAAAGGCGCCCATCGTCCCCCTTTTGTGGAGGCTCCCTAGAGGGGCTCCTGCTCCTCCCCCTGGGGGTTTCGCTGGGGCTAAGGTGCGCCGGCCGGCGAACTCACTGCGGCCATGTCGCACATTGCGGCTGGCCTGCTGCACCCACCGCCTCCCCCTGCAGTAGGCCTGTCATCTGCCGATGGAGCCACTACAGTCACCGGGCCTCCGCTGCCGCCCGCAACATCCCAATCATCTCCTCAACAGACAGCATGGTGAGCTTACTGATGTCCTTTTTTCACTGTTGGTAAAATGGCGACCAGACATCCTGCTGCTGCTGCTCTATATAAAGACCCACAAACCCCACCCCTATTACCACACCTCTTCATACCGTTACTGCCCATTGACCCTATCCTTCCCGGGCACTTAAACCAAAATTTCTTATGATGGACTACCCTTAGGGTAAACCTCTAGTACGGCCTTACTTGAGAGTCTTGTCCCCTCTCTCCCTATGCTCAGCTCACAGAAAAATGGAGGCGACCGTGAGGGATCAGAGTTTTATAGGGCTCTGCATAGCTGTGACATCACAGGGGGATGGCTACCTGCAGATTGGATGGCTGTGCGGCATTATGGGTGACCTTGCACTCCCAGGCTTGTCTCCTCTATACTTATTTTTCTTTTCTAACATGTGCAGCTGCTATTTTAGGAAAATTGATTTGTTACCACAAGTTTTTCTGAACTTCGGACCAAATTCCACTTTGGATGCTTTCCTTCGCTCAACACTAATTGTGATTGTCCATATTGCCTCCTTTGCTGGTTTGACTCATGAGCTGCTGGTGTCTGTTGTTTAAAACGGCGCTGGTTCAGAAGGGATAAAAAACTACACCTGGTCCTGCAATAAAAAAGCCCTCATGCTATTGACAGAAAAAAATGTAAAAAGTTTTAGCTCTTGGAATGTGACAATTTAAAAATGAAAAAAAAACAGCTTGGTCACTAAGGCCCAAAACAGACTGTTTTCTAAGGGGTTAAAGTCTGACTATCTTGTAACAACTCCTTACAACTGCTTTACAACAAACAACATGGTCACTTTGTGACTGCATTGATTGGGGCTTTCTGTAAATCCAAAATTGTCACCTGCATTGAGATGGACACTAGCACCATTCACACAGGGCAGGGCTTAGAAAGTGTATTTCAGCCACCCCTGCACTACAAAGAGTTGATAGAGATGTGGATATCATTCTTAATCAGTGTTGAGGATGTCATGATATTGATGTGAAGCCATTACAATATGGAGCTTGCACTCAGATGTTTACATAGTTTGCATACCAGAGTAGTAAAACTAGTGATGAGTGGCAGGGGTCATATTCGAATTTTGCGATATTTTGTGAATATTTCGTAGAATATTCGCAAATTCAAATATTCGTTAGGAGTAGTGTTGATTGCGATTTTTTGTAATGCGAATTTTTGTAATGAGAATTTTCAGAATGCAAATTTTTGTAATGAGAATCAATGAGATCATGAAAACTCAGATCTGATGGCATATTCTAACCCCCAGGCATTCCCATGGTGACAGGGACGCTTGTCGGGGAGGAGTATGCCAAAGAGGAACAACTGTACAGATTTAAAAAAATATATAATATTCTAAAAAAATGAATATATTTGTTTTTTAGAATATTCATAATATTCTAAAACAAGAATATATAACAAAATAGCAAATTATAATCATTCATAATGAGAATTTTCGTAATATAATTTGCTATATATTCTTGTTTTAGAATATTATGAGTATTCTAAAAAACTAATATATAGCTATATAGCGAATATTTAAAAAAAAAATTGAGCAATTTAGCTAATATAGTGCTATAATCTTCTTTGTCTAATAGTTGTAATATTTTTCTCATCTTAAGTTCAGATTGGAAAAAAATTGCAACTATTAAAAAAAAGATTATAGCACTATATTAGCTAAATTGCTCTACATTTGTTTTTTTTTCGAATATTTGCTATATTGCTTGTATATATTTTTGTTTTAGAATATTACAAATATGCTAAAAAACTAATATATTAGTTTTTTAGAATATTCATCTTTTTTTAATCTGTAGAGTTTTTCCACTTTGGTATACTCCTCCCCGACAAGCGTCCCCGTCACCATGGGAACGCCTAGGGGCTAGAATATACTATCGGATCTAAATTTTCACGATATCTTTGATTCGCATTAAGAAAATTTGCATTAAGAAAATTTGCAATCAACACTACTCCTAAAGTCAAAGATATTGCAGCCTTCTCATTGGCCCACAAGCTAGAAGCAGGGAGGGATCATATGTACTGATTAAAAAATATCACTATATTCTAAATATTCGCGAATTCTCGAAGTGCTGATATTCGCAATAAAAATTTGCAATTTGAATATTCGTGATCAGCACTAAGTAAAACATTGCACAATGCACAGATCCGAAGTGTTATCTCTTTTCTTAATTTTGTATTCTAGCCAATGCAACAATGCCACGAGCCTCAGGGGGGATGCCCTCTCTGATGTACTTATATACTGCTTAATTTCCTGTAATAAAATGAGAACTGCTTTGACCCTTGCCTGGTCTCAGTGTGGGTTTTTCCATGTATGTAAAATCCTAGGATCAAAACAATTTGGAGCAGTAGAGAAAATACACTTAGCTCTGATTGAAAGCATCTTTATCAGAGTCTCAACCCCTTCTACCCCAGAGGTTTTTGTTTTGTGGCCCCTGCCTTCCCAAAGCCATAACTTTGTTATTTTTCTGTTCACATAGCCGTATAGCCGTTTTCAGCAAGAAAGAGGCGGAGACCCTGCCTCCTCATCGTCCGTATAATTTACCTTCTGCCTGGTGCCACTCCTCCTCGTGGTTGAGTCTACCCACTTTCACTTCCAGAGACCCAAGAGGGGGTTTATACGGAAATCTACTGCACCAGCCGGTGCCGGGTTCTTTGTGCAAAAAAAATATGGATCCTCCTTACAGCCCTGTATCAAGGTCAGAATAAGGTTGCAATCAAGAATCAATACCCTTTACCACTAATCTCGAAACTCTTCGACAGGATCCGGAGAGCTAAGGTCTTTACTAAACTTGACCTGCGCGGCGCATATAATCTTATCCGCATTTGAAAGGGCGATGAGTGGAAGACTGCTTTTAACACTTGTGACGGACACTACGAGTATCTCATCATGCCCTTCTGTCTGTGCAATGCTCCTGCGGTATTCCAGGAGTGGGTCAACTGCATCTTCCGGGATCTGCTCTATGTCTGCGTAATAGTGTATCTGGACGATATACTGATTTATTCCCCGGATTTAACAACTCACCGGAAGCATGTACATTTAACATTACAGCAGTTAAGAGAAAATCGACACTATGCCAAACTCGAGATTTTTTTTTTTTAAATCTACTATACCGTTTCTTTGATACATAATCTCGAATGCCAGGTTGCAAATGGATCCTGAAAAGTTGAAGGCAGTAATGGACTGGCCCAGCCGACAGGGTTTTTGGGCTATAGAACGCTTCCTGAGAGTCGCAAATTTCTATCGGCAATTCATCCCAAATTTTTCATCCCTTGCATCTCCGATCTCCGCTCTTACTAGGAAAGGGGTGAATGCCAAGGACTTGACTCCAGAGGCAGAGGCCACCTTCGTCCAATTAAAGAAGACCTTTGCTTCAGCGCCTGTTCTGCGACATCACAATGTCTTCCGACAATTCTTTCTAGAAGTGGACGCCTCCTCCATAGGAGCCGTTGTTGTTCCACTACATAGCGTTTACAGGGGCAAGATGTTTACCTGTGGGTTCTCCTCCAAACTCTTACTGTATTGGAGATAGAACTTCTAGCCATAAAACTTGCCTTGGAGGAGTGGCATTATCTGTTGGAGGGGGCCCAGCATCAGGTGATAATATTCACAGATCAGAAGAACCTCACATATATGCAGACAGCCCGGCATCTGGACCCTCGCCAAGCCAGGTGGGCTCTCTTCTTCTCTCATTTTAATTTTGAGTTGCACTTTTGCCCAGCTGAGAAAAACATCAAGGCAGATGCTCTGTCTAGGTCATTTGACTTCGCAGACCAGCAGGAGAAGCCCCAATATATTGTAGAACCTGCTCGCTTGATCACAGTGGCTCCTGTCCTGGTAGGAGTCATTCCTCCCGGGAGGACATTCATGCCATCTGCCAAAAGAAAACGTAACCTAAGCTGTCTTGCCACTACTGGTGGCCCACATTGTTCAAGGATGCGCGTGATTATGTCTTTGCCTTCACTGTTTGTGCTCAAAATAAAATCTCCAGGAGCAAACCGCCTGGTCTGTTAACACTATCTGTTCCTGATGCTCCATGGAAACACATTGCCATGGACTTTATTACAGATTTGCCCTCTTTAGGCAGGATGTACCGTGATTTGGTGGTCGTGGACTGCTTCTCCAAGATGGCGCACTTCGTTCCTTTAACTGGATTGCCCTCGGCTTCAGAGCTTGGTAAACTGTTCGTGAAACATATTTTTCATCTGCATGGTTTACCTGGGCATATTGTTTCTGATTGGGGAGTCCAATTTGCCTCTAAGCTCTGGAGAGCTCTTTGTCGACTGCTAGAAATTGACCTGGACTTCTCCTCTGGTTATCACCCCCAAACCAACAGGCAAGTAGAGCGGGTCAATCAGGTATTGGAGAATTACCTTCGGCATTTTGTTTCAGCTCAACACGACAACTGGGTACAATATTTACCTTGGACAGAGTTCTCCTACAATAACCATACTAGTGAGTCCACTGGGTCATCACCTTTCTTTGTTGTTTTTGGACAGCATCCGCGTACTCCTCTCCCTGTTCCTATATATTCTGGAGTACCAGTGGCTGATTCCTCTTTTAGGGATTTTTTGAGGATCTGGAAGGATACTAAGATTTGCATTGATAAAGCGGTGACCAGCATGAAGATGAATGTGGAAAGGAAAAGAAGAAAACTGCCTCAGTTCTCGCCGGGAGATAATGTATGGTTCTCCTCCAGAAACATCTGTTTTAGGGTTCCTAGTTTCAAGTTTGGCCCTAGGTTCCTGGGACCCTTCGTAGTTTTGAAGAAGATCAATGAAGTGACCTATAAGTTACGGCTACCTCTCTCTCTTTGTGTCCCTAATGCCTTCCACGCATCCTTGCTCAAACCAGTAGTCCTTAACCGCTTCTCAACAGCTTCATCTACGGCTACTCCGGTGTCTGAAGACTCGAAAGGGACATTTGACGTCAAGGAGATCTAGGACTTCAGGAAATGTGACAAGAAAACCTTCTACCTGGTGGTTTGGAAGTGCTTCAGTCCAGAGAAGAAGTCTTGGGAGCCAGAGGAGAATATTCATGCTCCGTACCTGATAAAAAAGGTTCTCATCCCATCGTGGACTCAAGAAAAGGGGGCGTAAGGGGGGTACTGTAACAGCGGCTGCTGTACGCCACTGTTCCCCCGCTTATCGTGGCAGTCCAGGGAGCCGCACTCAGCGTGGCTACTGCAGTCCTGGTCTCTGTTTCTGTAGGTGTTATTGCTTCTGAGGATTCCGCTCCAGAGCTACCACTCAGCCCTGAACACAGCTTGAGTTCGGCTGGTTTCATGTTACACTGCTCCAAGGGCGGAGTGCATCACTTCCTGGGCTGTGTGGGTTAGGTCAGGTGACTCGCTGACCAACTCTAGCTCTCCTGCATATATTTAAGTGGCTCAACCCCCTTCCCAGATGCCTCAGTGTCAAGGTCCTGGTGTTTGTTGGTTCCTGATACTCTTGTCTGTTCCTGATCTATACTTAGTTCCTGGACGCTGCTTATCTTCTGATCCCTGCCTGCTTGCTTTGACTCTCCTGTTGTAGATCCAGATTGCCTGACCTAGACCTGTGTCGCCTGCCCTGACCTATTGCCTGTCTGACCACATCTCTGCCTCATCCTTTGGTACTTCACCGTTGCTCCTGGTAATGTCTCTGCAAGCCTGACTACGCTTGTATTTTTGGTACCTACTCAGGTATCTCCTGGTCTGCCCGGACCAGCTGCCACTGACTCAGGAATTGCTCTGGAGTAGCCCCTGGCAACTACCCTAACAGTTCAAGTCTATCCTCACCATCTGAGGCTCTAGTAAAAACCAGGTAGTTGCTTAGACACGCCCATACAGACTATAGCCAGTCAGTGGCACAGTGGGTTCACACCCCCTGA